>NW_020172457.1:3085622-3152248 GCF_003031525.2 Neophocaena asiaeorientalis asiaeorientalis | reverse complement strand
ATAAAAAAAAAAAAAAAAAAAAAAAAAAAAATCCCATTGCATTAAAAAAATCTTGAGTTGGCTGCAGACAGGGAGATGGTATAATGAGGGAGACAAGGACTAGCTCAGGAACCTTGGGAAAGTTACATCAGCTATCTAAGCTGTAGATTCCCCATCAGAAAATGAAGATAATAATTGGGCCCTCCTCAAACGGTCTGTGGTGAGGATAAATAAGAGACTTTATGCAAAGCTCTGGCACATTTGGGAAGCACTCAGACACAATCAGGACCAGTAAAAGATGCATTTAAACACAAAGTGAAAAATAAAAGATACATATGTACATTATACATTAAGGTGTAACAAAATATTAAATACAAATTACTTGCCAATTGTCTGATACAAGAATGAGCTGGCTCTGTTGAGTTCCTGTAACCTTCATACTAGATTATCTATAATTTCAACTGGTTTCTTTAAAGGTGAGTGAGAACTTTAAAGATCCTTAGAGAGCAATCAGTGAGTGGGATCCTCAATTTCTCCCCCCATCTCTCCCACAGTTCTCCCACCCATATCCACACCTAAATCAAAAAACAAGTTTTTAGTAACTTGTGAGTCGTTCTAAAGCATTCACCTTATTTTTCATACAAAGAGGAACAAATGACATTTAATTAAATTATGTAATAACAATAACAACTGACCTAAACAGGTTTACAAGCAAATACAACTGACTCCTGGGAAACATTTGACTTAGTTGATCGGGTAAGAAAAGCCGGAAGTCTAGTAGCAATGAGCACCAATAAGGCATGGACATCGCAGATCAAGTTTCGTGAGGGAATGGAGGCTGTTTCATCTACCAAATGGATTCTGTGCAGGCCAGATAAGAGTTACACTGTATCATCATCAACACCACCTTTAGTTTCACTCTAATCATCTATTTGGGTTTGTTCCTGCAAGAGCTCACATAAATTGTTTACCCTTCCTTGACCAAATAATACCCCAAGACAAATTGATCTCTAACCACCTCCCAGAAAGTTGTAAAAGAAACTTTGAAGTTGGCCAAATCCAGTCCCGTGTATTCAGAATTAGTCTGCAGCAATTCTAGCTTACAGGAGGCAGAGACAGGGCAAGGGCTAGGAAAATTAAACAGAAGGCATATGACTGTTTGGCTCACCTTTCCCACATACCTCTATGAACAACAAAGGAGAGCATTTTGTACACACTTAGCTCTGCAGGGTCCATGTGGACACCAATGATGAGCAGAGATGTCTTGCTTCAGCTCTGCAAAAATGTGTTCTATGAGACTCCAACTGTTAACTCCAAAGAACTGGCCTTCTCGAACTGGCCTTCTCAACGATGAATGGCTATAGCCTGGTGTGTCACATAGCTCTGAGGAGTATGTATGACAAGTAATCTGATACTACTGCTAAACAAAGTACTGAAGATTTTGACTCATTTACTCATTACACTAATCAGAGAAGATTTAAGGTTATCCCTGTGATAAGCTGCACTCATTCCTCAGATTTCTGGGATGTTTCCTTAAGTGAGAAAGGGGTAGAGCTACAGTGAGCACACTGGAAATGCCCATAATCATCACCCCTTTATCCCTTTATTTATACTATGGGTAATCCATGGAACAGTGTTGTGTATATGAATACATGGAGAGCAGGAAATGTCACTCTATCACTGGGGGGCAGTAAACTATGGCCCAAGCACCAATCTTGCCCACCACCTGTTTTGTAAATAAAGTTTTACTGGAACACAACCCCATCCATTCCTCTACGTTATAGTCCAAAGCTGCTTTCATGGAACAAGGGCAGAGTTAAGTAGTTGCAAGAGGAATCGTATGGCCTGTAAAGCCTAAAATATTTACATCTGGCCCTTTACAGAAAAAGTCTGCTGACCCCTATTCTAACCGAAAATGTGGTGACTTCACCAAAAGACGGAGAAAAGCTAATCCTCCCAATGCTCTGGGAAAGAAAATGAAGAGCTATACAAAGAAACTGCTTATTTGACATGCAAGTCCTCTGAAAAAGCAGAGGAACAGATGATTTAAATGCAGGAGTACTAGTGTTCTGAATGACTGAACACACAAGGAAGAGCAACACGTTCTCTCAACTTATTGTTCCTGTTAAATACAAGAAATAGAGTCAGAAATAGAGAGGATGTTGTTTCCTAACTTGTGCTTTATTTATTTGTGTTTACTTGTTTGTTGTCATGAAAAAAGAGAAGCAAATATAGTGATGGAGTTCCAGAATGCTCTTGCATGTTTCAGAGGCAAGCTGCTTTTGTGCCCAATATGGCTGCCCAACAAATGGCCCAGCCACTCCAAGATCAAGTGGTTGGCACTTTAATCAGAACAGTAGGCTTGCTACGTCCCCAAATGAGATGCAATCATTGTTCATGTAACTGTTTCACCGTTTTACATATCAGTATTTTTTAAATATTCTTGGTTTTAGAAAGTCATTCATAGATTACCTTTTTAAAAATCTGGCCCAGTAATTTAGAATGAAAACAGCTTTTCAAACCATACTTCCCATTACAGCTCAGCTTCTCTTTTGAATGCTTACAGTAAAGATAATTCTAAACATCATTACTTTTATGCTTTCTTACCCACATTTACTGGCTGGGGAAGAAACACAGTAACAGGCACTGCTTGGACTGAAACTGCAAAAACATCCTCCTCTGGGCTCCCCTAGAAACAGGCTGCTTCCCAGCTATTACTTCCAGTTTCTCATGACAAATCACCACCACGGAGAAGCAAAAGCCATGGAACATCATTAAATGTAGAACAAGGGGAGGGAAATAGTCATATATATAAACTGAACAATATTTTAGCTTTAATGCTATTATATTTGAGTAAATTATGACTCCAATTTTTAAAAGATTTGAGGGTCCATATATACACAAGCAAAAAGCTAGACTCTGCTCATAACGATACTCTGATTTTAAAAAATTCTTTTCTACCAAAGAATTCAAGCCAATTATATATTCCTGAAATATACTAACAACACTACTTTCCTCCCGGCTCTGAAATTTCATTTATGAAATGTAATAAAAACAAATAAATTCCAAGTACTAGGGCAAGCTTCAGTACTCACCCTTTGAAACAGTTCTTTGCCAAAGTAATAAGATTAATAATCTAACATATCTCTGCATATTAGACTCATCCTGAAAGTAAACAGTAAAGAAACTCAATAGTTGCTTGAAGGAGGTGTCAAGAATCTCAATTTATAGATAAATAAACTGAAATTAAGAAAAGCTGGAGACTTCTACCAAAAAAAAAGTTAAATAAGACACACACACAAACAAAAAGCACAAAAAAGGTTTATCTAAGTTATCTTCCAAAGACTACCTTCTAAGGCAGTTGTTTGGAATTCTGAATGTATTCTTCCTTCCGAAAATGGTCTTAAGGCAGTGGCAAAACCTAAACGGGACTTAGCACCAAGTCTCAGAGGCTGATGACACTGGGTTAGTGAGAGGTCTAATTTCCCCACAGACCATACAACTTTCAGGCACAGAATTTTACAGTTTCCAAGGGCTTGAGAAACTCCTCCTTTTAAGCCACATCTCTGTTCAGAGGAGGAAATAAAGGTCCAGCAGGAGTAAATGACTGCCCGAGGACGCCCAGCCGGGAAGGGCACTTACACGGAAAGGGCTAAGAAATGCTGCTTCTCTCCTGCATCTCCTCCTTGATGTGTAATGACTGAGAGGGACTGGATCGACTACCGTAAGCTGACAAAGAGAATGTACAAAGTAAAGGGGAAAGCCTGATCTCAACTTGGTAGACAAGGGTTGGGACAGCAGAAAAGGAGGAAACTGCTTAAGGTGAGGGCGGGTGGGCACGTGAAGCTGTCTGAGACAGTACAAGTGCTGTACCCTTCAGAAGGCAGGAGCGGTTGGCAAAACTCTCCTGACTCAAAAATCTGTTCACAGGCATTACACGTGACCTCTCCCAAGCAAAACTATTAATATTACCGTAAGCACCTCTGTTCACTAATCATCAGTATTCGGTTCACCTCCTCCAGAGCCCAAATACCAAGGAGAAGGCCACAGAGTTTTAGAAAACTGCCCATATCCCACTCACACACTTGAGTCCTTGCCAGGTCTCACATAACCCACATTCTGCTCACTCCCTAAAAAAGGTCTTGACACTGCAGCCCTGCTTCTCTCCCTCTCAATACAAAATAAAACAAAAACAAACAAACAGACAAAAAAAAAAAAAAAACAGTGGGTACTACTGATACATTTGAACTTTGTTCAAATGTCTGTTAGGTCTTTGAAATGTGTAAGTTGTATTTTTCCCTTAAGCATGAAATTATTCTGATTGAGATCTGGTTCTCATTATTTGAGTCCAAGTGGCCTGACCAATTTTTACAGAGTTGTATTCACTTTGGGGGTTTTAGCCACGATTGAGACTCCCAACATTTAACTTCCGCCTACTTATAAATAGCTCCTCTGTATTTTACGTATGGGGTGATCTATCCACAAAGCAACTACTTCTTAGTTTTCTATATCATATCTGTTGGCCAATGAGGAAATATCATTCCAAATGGTCTTGCTTCATCAAACCTACACCATCCATGGTTGTCCTGAGTGTTCGTGAATAAACATACTAAGGTATATCTTAAACAGAATTTACATATAAACCTCCATGTGAAAACGGATTCATTTCCACACAAGGCAGAATCTCAAAATGGTCAAGAAGGAAAACCAAAATAAAGAGCCATTTAGAATATGAATTCAAGATAATCAGAATGTCTTGCTCAAATGAGAACAAAGCATATACCTTTCAAACATGTCATAACAGACATTGTCACAACATCATAACAAACATTTAAAGATCAAATACATCAACAGAATCTTCTAATACGTTTGTTGTTTTGATTAGTTACCAAAAAATTACATTAATAACCCTTTTTCAAAAGTTCATTTGAGGGCTTCCCTGGTACCGAAAAAAAAAAAAAAAAAAAAAAGTTCAGTTGATACTTTAGTTGGTTTTAAATGTCTGTGTGTTTCAACACAGTTGGACAGAGTGTGGCTATCCATTTATAGACAGATTTTTGTGTGACTGGACACTCTAAACCCACTTTTTCCATATGGACAGAACAGATAAGATTAGAAGACATAAACAGAAATAAATGTAATATATTCACAGAAAGAAAAACATTTTTTTCATTATTCCATTTATACAATGGCCAGATTTCTGTTAAGTGCAACCAGCTAGAATACAGTATTGACTTTGAATAAGATTTTTTTTTTTTTTTAATTCTTAGCAACAGGGATCTCAGGGTCTGTAAACCTGACTCTACATAAGGGTTTTATGTACCTTCAGATCCTCATCCATAAAACTGCATGTAAAATAAGATAAAAATCACAGCCCATGTTCTACATCCCAATCAACATTCTTTTTCAAATAGGCCTTGTCAACGGGAAACAGACTAGAAGATAGAGCCCACTCAGCAACCAGAAACGTTTTTGACCTTTAGTCCCTGAAATTTTATTTACATGCTTTTGCCACCCAAAGATAAAAAAGTAGTAGATATATGGGAAGTTCAATTTGATTTAGGGAAGGACAGGAGTAATTAAGCACAAAGTACACAGATGCACTGTTTAAGTATTTATTAGTTCTATGCAATAACTGAATGGGTATTAGACTTCTGAAGAATGAATACTGCAATCCTTAGCAGACAACACTGATAAACTATGCAATTAATCAGAACCATAAAATTACATTTGGCTTATAAATCTTAGAGTAAATATTCAATGAAACTGCAAGGAGAATGGGACTTTGACCACAGAGGATAAGATCAAGTGACAATGATGAGACTGGGAGAAAGAGGCCTGGTTTCAGGGAAGAATGGAATACATCATATGGAAATTTTGAAGACTGAGAATGATCAGACTTAGGTAAGCCTACTGAGTGATAAGGTTTTGGTTTAACATTACCCAATAATGATCTTACGGTAACATCCAAACATGAATCACAGAATGAGGTGCAAAGCACGGTGTTCAAAAATAGCTCAATTGCTTTTATATAAATCTGTCAACATTTCACAGTTATCTGAGTGCGATTCACTGTCCTGGTTTTAAACATAAGTAAGGACTGATCTCTCCTCCTCTCACCCCACCTATACTCCAAATTGAGATGACAAACTGATTCATCATTTAAAAGCATCATACTGCTTCTGCTTCTGGTCATACTAAGGAATAAAAATTTTTTTAAAACCTTTAAAAAAAAAAGCCAAGCAAATATGGAACACTGAAAATTCGTATGACACCAGAGTTCAAACTGTGGGATGAATATTTTTAAATAGGGATCTTTAAAGGACTCCCAACTTGGTTTAAGTAGAAACAAGTACTCTTTCAACACAAATACATTCCTTTGAGATTTGTATCTTTGGGATATGCATTGCAAAGCATATGAGATAACAAAGTTCCAGCTTTCTCATTTTCTTAAAATACACACACACACACACACACACACACACACACACACAGCATGCAGTAACAGCCAGCCGTCTGAGTGCCAGCCACATGCCTGAGAGAGATCTAAAGCTGCTACAAATTAAACTAGATCCTATTTCTTTAAGGTCCAGAACTGAAAAGAACTGCTGGACACTAGTGGTGAGCCTATATTCCTTTGATCTCCATTGTAACGAAAAGCAAGACGACATGCTCAAATGAAAAATCATTTATAATGAATGAAAGAAGGGCTCTTCTTTCTTTGAATTTATCTGTTCGAAAGGGAAAAGAATGGGGAAGTTTCAGGGAGAAAAATTCTCAAAACAAAAAACAACCTTGTGAGATAATAACATCAATAATGGAGTGTGGCAGGAGGGAGCAGAGTAGAAAAAAATGGATGTGGGAAAAATTATTTCAGTCTCCATCAGAAAATGAAGAGATTCTAATCTTCTCAAAAATGGGTAAGAGACAATTTCTCATTTAAGTGAGACTAATTTTAAAAGAACCTGATTAGACTGCAAAGTGGCAAGTACAAACCATGGCACCTCGTGATTTAACCCTGCATTACTGTGACTCTGGATTTCATTTCAAAATGACTGAATTTCATTACTACTTTCCAGCTACAATTTAGTACTTTATAAGATATAAATATTGGGAGTAATTAATTTGTCCAGTTATTGCCTTTTAACATTAAATTTGAACTTAATTAAGCATTATTCACAGAGCACACGGTTCCCCTGGCTACACCCTCATGACAGTAATGTGAAGTTTTTATTGAGTTTGTGTTATTTATAGAAATTTCTGATAAGATCTGTGGCTGATATTTTTCACCTATGGCACAGTCTACCAGCACCCAGCCACACTAATAAGCTATTTTAACATCAGTACCACCCCCCCTTTTTTTTAGGGTATCTCAACTAAGACCAAAGGTTTGGTTAGTTATCATGACTTACTTTTTTAAAAATCAGCATATACAAAAGCAGAAGAGAAGAACTTTGGACCTGGGGTTAACTTTAGTTGATTCTAGCCCTGTAATCCTGAACAAGTCATTTAGTTATTTAAAATGTGAGTAGACTCAGACCTGTGAAATGTTCTGCAAAGGTGTGTGTCCCAGATATGATACAAGGGGCTGGAGAAACAGATGAAGGCCACGCTGCCCGTGTCTTCTAAGACTTCTCCATCCAATGGGGAAGTGGAGCAGGAACAGAGAGGAAGGATAACAAGCTCCACAGTTGATGGAAAATGTTAACAAGTGTTTCCAAAAGATGGGCCTCAAGAAAGAGGTGGAAAAGATGTAGATGGATATTCACGGTGTAAGGCATTAAAACACGGAGGGATGGCAGCACGGAAGAGCAACCTGCCAATGGTTCAGGGCAGCAGAGTCTAAGATGCACTTAGAAATATGGTCAGAGATAAGGCAGCAGAAGCAAGCACAGGCAGAGGATGAAGACAGGACTTTGGTGCTGTACTGAAACTCCCGCTTTACCAGAAGATTGTGGCAGGCCACTGCAGGACTTCCTGCATGGGAGTGACACATCAGAGTTTCCCTGGAGATAAACCACTCCAGAGGCAATGTGGAACACAGAGACAATCAGGGATATGCTTGAAGAATTACAGGCTGAATGTCAGAAAGGCTAGGACAAGGTCTGTGGCAGCAGGTTTGAATGCTATGAGGAACTGAAATCAGCCGGGATTGGAAAAGGGGCGAGGGATGGCAAGGAGTACAGCCGGATTTCTGATGGGGATGGTGGTCTCGCCCACTGAGAAAGAGAACACCAAGTTCTCATGAAGTTGGCAAGTGGTAAGAGAAGAACTGGTTAAATGTTACATGCTGAAAACTACAGCCTTGACTAGATTCTAGAGTTGTTGGTTTACTGCTAATACCTAGAGTCATGGGTATGGACGAGACCATCTGTGGACAGCAGAGAGGCTGAAAAGGAAGTGTGCCTATTTCAGAGGACCCTGTGACAAGCAAATGAGATGTATGTGAATGTATTCTGTAAGCTGCACCTTTGATACACAGGTATTTTTGTTTTAATAAGACATCAGTGTCCAATCTGCTTTATCAAGAATCTCTACTGATTTGTCTATATGAGCAGCGCTATGTATTATGGGATATGGGTGCAATGATGAGAATCCAAAACATGACAGAACTTTAGGGAATACAGGTTACTGAAACATGTCTTCACAAGATTACACATAAACCCATAACGCCTGTATCAGAACCATGTAAGAGCACACTATAACCAAGCCTATGAAACAGATGTTAGTTCATTCCCTAAAAGGCCGTATCAATAGCAGTTTCACGGAAAACCATAAATTTTCTGTAAACTACTGATGCTTCTGGTCCCTTCCTCATCTGCCTTCATTAAGCAAAATGAAGTGAAATGGGAGATCTTTGCTTTGAATACACACACCAAGTTTCTGGAACCTTTGTATTCATTTCTAATTTCTCACCAGCCATCTACCAGCTGTGCTCCTAATCCAGATAGGTAGATATGAAACAATCTATACATGTCTGTAAAACACAGGAAAAACTGGGGATTTGATAAAATTCATAACAAACTTTACACCCTCCAAGTTTACAACACTGAACCTTGCCCAGGCCATTCAGAATAGTCTAAGAGTTGTTGCCAAGTTACATGGAAGCAGTTGGTTTAAAACAGCTTGAATTTCTAAAACAAGTGTTATTTTTCAAAAAATGGAAGACACTGTTAAAATACAGCTATTACATATCTATTAAACTGTTTAAAACTGACAATCTTTAATTTAAGGCTATTCTTGCAACTGGATGTCCATTTCTACTATCAGAAAGTCAGAACAGATTTCAGAAGCACTGGAAGAACTCAACCTTAAGTGAGACTCAAAAGTATGCTTCAGTGAGAAAAACTAATCTGATGGAAAATAAATCTGCCAGACGTCTTTAGGACTTCATTCTACTTTTTTTTAAAAGGTCCCATCTTTCCCAAGAAGTATCTTAATCTACCTCAGATCCTGAAGGATCCCCACATCCTGAAGGATCCTCTAACGTATTCATGTATTCATATAACAAATAACATTGACTGATCCAGTCGAAAGAGGAGCCCAAAAGGCAACCTCAGTCTCGTTCGCTCTTAGCAGTGTAGAACCCAGTCAGGTTCCACAAGAGGCCTCACAAGTCCCAACGGAAGACTAGGCTGGGGTCTTTAGTTGGAGGCCTGCTAAGGAAAGAGGGCAAGTCAGGCAAGAAGGAAGACCTGTAACATGAAAAACTGAAAGAAGTCCCACCGAGTTGTGTGAAAGCTGAAGTTGGGACAGACGTGCCAGGAAGGGGGCAGTCAGGTCAGGTAAGAGGTGTCAACTTCTGATTAGCAGGAGGCTGCACCTGCTCAGGACACTGGCCTGGGAACTCCACTGCATCTGTGTTATCTGACCTTATTCACCTTTGGGTACCCCAGTCACCTACCCTAAAGAATAGACTGACTCAGCATTTACACAGAAGCACGTAGAGTCTCAGTAAATCCTATGGCTGAGAAAACGGAGGCCATTAGGAAACTTCCCTCCCGCCCTCCCACTTAAATTTCCTCAATCATCCCTCCTTTTCTCCCTCTCTCACTCTGAAGAGAAAGGGCTCCCCCCACAGCTTCCAAAGACCCTCATTTCTACCCTTGAAAGTACCCCCTTCCAAAATTCTGAGGTTTTGCTCTACCAAATTCTTATCACTTCTTTCTTGCATTTTAATCCTTCTCTTGCCATGGGATTCATGCCCTCAGCTCTCATACACGTTAATCTCTCTAATGAAAACCTCCTACAACACTGTTGCTTCTTCAAGGTATCAATATATATTCTTTATCACCTGAACCCATGTCCCCTGCATCGGCAGGCGGACTCTCAACCACTGCGCCACCAGGGAAGCTCAAAGATTAAAATCTTGAAAGAATAATAACTGCCTCAGCTTTTCCCTTTTTTCCCTCTTCTTTAACCATCTGAAATCTGGCTTCTGAGTCCAGTGCACTTTTTGACTATATGCACATGATGTAAGGAAGGCAGCTACCGGTCAATAATCACCGATTCAACGGCCTCCCATCCCTGCTCCTCCACCGGCCCCCTCTGGAAACGCTTCCTCTGACTGACCACCTCGCTTCCTGACACTCTCTTCTGGTGGCTGCCAGGTGCTCATTCTCGCCTCTCCCTGCTGACCACTCCTGTGGGGCCTCCTATACAACTCCACCTGCCGCCTCTTAGGTGGGGATTTGCCAAAATCCTGCCTCTGCCCTCTTTTCACTTCCCTTCACATTCTATTCCTTGGACATCTCACCCCTTCCCAGATCTTCGTCTCTTGGAAAAGGATTCCCAGAACTCTCTCCACCCTTGTTCACCCTCCCTAGTCCCAGACCTATGTTGCCAATTTACTGAATGGACAGATTCACATGGATGCCTGGGAGGTCCTTCAAATGTAGCAACCTGAAACACAACTTGTCAGTAACCCAATCTAAAGCTGCCACTCATCTTCATACGGCAGTAACCTTTTACTCCCTGGCACGGGTCAGGGCCCAGTGAGACAGTAAGAAATGGAGCACAAGACCAGGCACAGGAAGGCTTTCTTCTTGTCCCATCATGTGGACGCCTGAGGGCTGAGCGGGCGCATTCCTCAGCTTCCTATAGGAAAGTCAGAGAAGCTCTGGTTCTGACTGCCACTAGCATGGCAGAATATTTCCCCCATGACGGATATAATGACAGAACCTGGGGTTTGCTCTGTGAAGAACTAACAAGGCAAGAGGAAGCCTCACCCAGTTACTTGGGCCCTTAACTCATTGTATACTCTTCGAACTGTTGGTTTGCTGGTTCAGTAATAAACCAAAGTTTATTAAATTGAAATGTGATTCTTACCAGTCCTCAAAGGTGGAGGAACCTTTATGGTGTGGCCTAGCTCATTTCTCCTTTCCCACCTGCTACTTCTAATCTTCCTCTAACCTCAGGAATGTCCACCAAATATAATCTCTCCCTTTGAATGCCAATGAACAATTCCCTAATTCAAACTGCTTCCCCTCATTGGGAAGGCTGTACCACATTCCTAACAGATGTCACCCTTTTTCTCTCCTACTCTTTAATCTGTCCTCAGCGTGGTCAAAGAGTGGCAGTTTGGCTGCTCTCTGCCTTCTATGTCTGCCAACCATTATTAGCACTTTCTTAGCCAGCACCCTAAGTTTTCATCATATTCATTTACTCAACATCCTGAAACAGAGCCTACATTCTTCTCCCATCTCTGTACCTTTTTGTTCCAGCTGCTCTCTTACTTGGGATGCCAAACACCCTTCAAATCCCTATGCCCCTCCCTTGTGAAAGCTGCAGCTCAGATACTATTCTAAGAGACCATGGCCGCTTCCCTCCTTGGCACCCCTACAGCCCAACGCCATCTCCAGAGCCTGAATTACTCCTTCAGCCCTTCAGTACTCTGTGTTTCTGTCTGTGCATGTGTGAATCTTCCAAACTAGAATTTAAGACCAAGAAAGCCAGAGTCATCTTTGTAACCCCCAAAACGTTAAAATTCTGCACACAGAGGGCAGTGTGTTACTCTGGGAAAACAACAGACCCGGAGTCACAAGGACTGGTGCACGTCATGAGTCAGTCACATGTGTGGCAGCAGTGATTTCCATCAAGTTACTTAACTTGTTGACTCTCAGCACCCTCAACCATAAAATGTAAAATAATAATTCTTAATTTCAGGATAGTCAAAGGACCAAGTGAGATTATACATATGAAAGTTCTTTGGAAAACCAGTATAATGCAAACAAATGTAAGACAGTATAATTATTATAACATCCTACACAATGTGTGTTGGTAATGAACAACTCACACTTCTCTTTCTACAAAAGAAATGTTGCTTTAGGACTTCGTACTGGCTACAGGAATTAGATGAGACAAAAACATCACAGAACTCTGCTCACTGGTAATATCTGATCTCTTTAAGATCACTACATTGTTTTATTATACTGGAATATAATATGTTAATCAAAGTATTAAAACTAGATTTTAAAATGGAGCATTTTGTAGCCTTCTGTAACTTCAGCATTAATTTGGGTAAATGGTCATTATATTACACTCGAATGCCTAAATGCTCAGTTATATCTTCAACATAAATGTCAATTCAATGAAATAGCTTTTGAAAAAGAACTTGTATCACTTTGTTCTTAGGATCCACTTTCAACATAACAATATATTCTCACTGACCAATGTAGATAAAGGAGGTTGTGGGGAGGGGGAGGGGGAAGGGTAAGCTGGGACAAAGTGAGAGAGTGGCATGGACATATATACACTACCAAACGTAAAATAGATAGCTAGTGGAAAGCAGCTGCATAGCACAGGGAGATCAGCTCGGTGCTCTGTGACCACCTAGAGGGGTGGGAGGGAGACGCAAGAGGGAGGAGATATGGGGATATATGTATATGTATAGCTGATTCACTGTGTTATAAAGCAGAAACTAACACACCATTGTAAAGCAATTATACTCCAATAAAGATGTTAATAAATAAATAAATAAAAATTGAAAAAATGAGCTTGTAAATTTCAAGTTCTGTAAGAAGAATGTCTTCAATTCCCCCCCCATCCCCACCCCAAACACACACATTTAACACCATGTCTGCATTACTTCTAAAAAGAAGAAACTCACTGTGCAGCAGGCAGTATGAAATATAATGCAGCTTTACACCACATTATGAAAGCAAGAAAACAGCCAGCTGTGAGTTAGAAAGAGAACAAAATTTTGAGTTGCAAACCCAAGGACCTTCAGGTTCAATGTTACCTTCAGGTAACACTGAAAGTATTCCTTAATGATGAAGAGCTGATTTTATTTCAGACCCACTATGAACACTGTAGGATACATTTAACATTTTAATTTTTAGTTTCAAAAGTAATAAACCTGTTGGTCAGACAGAAGCTTGACAGTCACAGCAGCCAATCTATCAATCAATCCAGCATGGCTGGGCTCCACCAGCTGCCCCTGACACCAATTAGGAAACGGAAAGAGCAGGCTGCTGCTACCAGGTTACCATTTTGCCAATTAGAGCACATCCTGGGTGAGAGGGACCAATGAACAATGGAACCCAGGGTCAGGAAAGAGAGGTAAAAAGCACCTCATGTAATGTGACATGAAAAAGAAAGATTGCAGGAGGGACACAGCAAAGAAGCAAGATAGTCTGGAATCAAACGGTACATTTTATTGTTCGCTTGTCAAAGACATGCAGACACTAAGACGAAGCACAAGCGAGGCGCTCCCCTTGGTCTCTACCCTGGAAGGAACTGCTTATTGGCCCATGCAACTTGGGAGCCAATCGCTGTCACACACGACCACTGAACCTCCCACCTCCAGCTGTTCCCTTTTAGTCAGGATTCGGAGGTTAAGCCAGCTCATGCAGGGTCTGAACGTCAAAGCCAGACCACTGATAGACACGCATCAAAGTGCCGGGAGGACAATACTTCACGTCAGCCTCAGAATTAGCACACAAACCTTTTCTGCTAAAATCTCTCTTTCTTCCATCCTACAAAATTTTAGGGACCTCCTTTCAATTTTTCCACCTGGGTTTCTCTTCCCAACCATAGCTTACGGCCCTGGTATATCAAACTTTGTAAAATCTAAGGGCCTCAAGATCTTTCCCTTTGAGTCCCTTCCTCTAATCATTGTTTCCTGCCTCAGGATACCCTCTCTAATTCCATTCACTCTTCTGGCTTTGAAGGACTCCCAGCTGATTCTTGCTGCTCTGTGTCATCTGGAAAAGCTATAGGCAAAAGCAAAGTAGACACAAAAAATCTTCCAGAGTGTGGAAGTTTGGGACTATAGGTGTCACTTTCAGAATCAGATGTACACCTAGGTCTTGATCAGTTTCATAAATGTTAAGCAGGTCTGAGTTAGATGACAATGACAGGCAAAAATGTCCTAAACTTTAAAAGGAATTGTTCTTTTTCAAATGCAAAAATGTTATTATTCATTTACCAACTGAGAGACATTTGTTGCAACATATTTTCCACAAGATATGATGTCAATCTCATTGTGGTGACTCAAATTCAACGCTGGTAACTCTGTTCTGTTGCTGTCAGTTCTGCCATAGTTTTATAAGAACGGGACCAAGCAATTCTAAAGGTGTAATCAGCATGCTACACACGTACACATCTGCCCAAGAAGGGTATATGTCAGTGATGGACATTTAAAACATCAGAATTTATCATAAGTAGCTTCTAAAATATTCTAGGGCCCTAACAACATAAAGGATATTTTTCCTAGAGTGGAGGTTGTCAATATTGGCTGCCCTTTGGAATTACCTGGGAGCTTTAAAAAATGCTGTGGCCTAAAAAATGCTAGGTAGAGATACTGATTTCATTGGTTTGGAGTTATGTCTGAAAATTGAGACTCCCTGTTTTGTTTTTTTTTTTAATAGGGCTCTAGTTTGACTCGGTCCACACCTGGGTCTCCAGGTCCCTCTCTCGAAAATTCCTGGAGGTAAAAACACAGCACAGCTGAGCTAGTGATCACAAGCAATCCAAAGGTTTATTACGCATCCAGGCACAGGCATGACAAGGGGAGTCCCTGGCACGGGGGTCACAGTCTAAAGGGGTCTCATGTCCAGGTGGAAGGAAACAGAAGAGGCCTGGTGCTGGGGATATACATGCAAGGACTGGAGCATGCCAGCACGATTTCTGATTAATGCTGGGAGAGGACTAACCTCAGGTGGTCGATTCTGGGGAGGGGAGAGTAGGGGAGAGAAGCATCAAAAGGGCAGGACAGGTTGTTTGTACAGCCTGACTGGAAGTAGAAGTGAGCAAAGCTGGGTCATATGACGATTTCCACCCTGGAAATGCTTGAAGGTTTGACCAAATGTCACTTCACTGGGAGTGACTTATCCTGTCCATCTCTGGTAGTCAAGTCGAAAGCCACTAATCTAGCAGTACTTCTCACAGTTTACTTTGCAGAAGGATTCACCCCGAGACCTCGTTCAAACGCAGATTCTGCTTCAGCAAGTCCAAGCTGGACCAGAGAGGATGCACTTTTAACAAGTTTCAAAGTAACGTCGATGTCACTACGAACCGCATTGGACCTATTTCTCGCAACATTCTCCTCTCGAGTTACAGGCCTCTCACAATAGAAGATCCTACGACGGCCTTGGCTCACACTGTCTGGATCTCTTCAGAGGCTCTGCAGGTCCTGAGGAAACTAATAACCCTGGGTGTGGGGCCCAGATAAGTGAAGAAATGCTGCAGCCACAGCTCTCTAACATCTTACTCTGCATCACTGTTCCTCAGACACCAACTACATTTAGAAAATAAACATATAGTTATATATCTATTTACTATTGGGTTGGCTAAATAAAAAAGTTCTTGATGAAAATGAAAAAATGTCTTATTTTTACTTAAAACCTAATGAACTTTTTGGCCAAGCCAATATTTATTGCCTGCCTTCCCTGCCAGCACAGAGCAGGCACTCCAATTTGCTGGCTACAGGAGGGACAGGACGAGAGAGTATGGACACCTCACGTCCAGAGGGTGCTTGGCGGCCCCAGTCCTATGCTACCAGCTGGTCCTGGACATAGACAAGTGGCGCAACAACCTCCATCCAGCCTGCTGGGCAATACTTAGGTAGGTCTGCCTGACAAAGGGTACAAGATGATGAAGGCAAGAGACAGTCTGCATCTTCTCAACTCTCTCTCAAACACATCCAGCATACTGTGTCCCACACGTGACAAAAACGGAAGAGATAACTGGGGAGAGAACATTTTTCTACTTCAGTTTCCTTCAGTTGCCGTAATGAACTTGCCTGCATAGAAGCACTACAGAAAGAAAGGGAGGCAGCCTCTGGAAAGTCAAACTCTGAGTAAAACCCTATAATCTAAATTCCACAGGACCCCTAAAGGACCATGATAAAATGGCAAAGGAGAAACTCTCTGAGCCTCAGAAAGGTATTAATCCACCCATAGAACTCAATCATTCACAAATGCCTACTGGCGAAAACTACTCAAGGTCTCACAAAATTAGAAAAGTAACAAAATTAGAAGTGTAAGTACCTGAGGCAGCATCTTAACAAGAGTCAAACCAGCAGAACACAGATTCCACTGACCAGCATGAACCCCGCAAGGCCAGAACTGATTCTCAATGGTTTTCAAACTGTAGGTTGCTACCTATTAGTGGACTGTGAAATCATCTTAGTGGGTCACAACCAGCATTATAAAAAATGAGTAAAAAAAAAATGAAAACAGTAAAAGAGAAAATACAAAAACAGAAAATAGTAGAATGAACCACAAGTAGCATTATTTCTTACATTTCAATTAATATATGTGTGTGCACTGGGTCATAATGCAAAATATATTCATGTGGGTTATCATTTAAATAAAACTTTTAAAATACCCATCTACACCAAGAAAGAGCATATTTCAGACAGTGTCTCACCTGAATAAGTAATGCTCACACTTAAAGTAAGAGTTCACGTTTATACTAAAGAGGTGGTATGGCACAGTAGCCTAGAGCGTCGGTCTGGAGCCAAACTGTCTACCTAGTGACTCTGGGTAAATTACTTAATTTCTCTAAGCCTCGGTTATTCCTATCATAGGGATAACAATATTACCACCTCATGCTGTAACAATTTAATAAAATGTATGTGGAATTCTTGGCTTAGTGCCTGGCAAGTAAGCACCCAATAAGACACTGGGCACTATTACCACTGATTAAACGCAGTCTGACCTGTTTCTTTTCCATTATTTCAGTGGTGAAATACCAAAGAACGGTGTTAAGATAATTCTCATGTGAGCAGAAGATTGTGGCTGCTACATAAATAAAAACTGAGGAACTCATCTAATTCTGGAAAAATCCATCTGAAATAAAGACCATGCCATCGCAAAAGGGCACGATGGAAGAGCAGTATATTCATGGAAATGCCACGACGTTAAGACACAGTGAAGAAAGCAGCACAGGTCAATAAAGGCACAAATTAAACTCTCCCACAAGGACACCTGGATCTCTGCCTACAACTTGCTCTTCTTTTAAAGTGCCACCAGGAGTTCTGACTCTGGCCCATAAAAGCATGGAGGACCTTGAGCTTGCCCTGTTTCCCAGTTTTATTCAAATACTTGCTGTGTTATTAAGAGCGAATTATTAATTAGATGCTCTGGAAAGCTGGACAGTGCTCATTATTGCATCCAATATCAAAAAGGGATGTGGATAATTACTATATTTGCTTCTCCAACTGGTCCTGATGAAACATGCTCAAGTTATTGACACAAGTGTCACCACTGGTAAAGCACTCAATTTGCTGCCATTTCATCAACGGCATGCTTGCAGTTCCTATTGCTGGATGTTAAACTAACAGTTTACAATAAGGCTAAACACAGTTTGGTAGCCATTGTCAGGAAAATGGGAGTTGCTCAGGCATGGCAGCAGTTACTGATGTTATTTGTTTGGAAGCCTTGTGATTTAGTGAATCACTAGCAATTGTTAAGCAAGTAATTAAACTATAAAGCCAAGACCTGTGATTTTCTGTCTTTTCAAAGCAATAATCATCAAAATTCCAAGTACCATTTAACTGATTCCCTTCTAAACATGCTGGCAACATTTATGTTGCTGTCATTCATCCGGTTGTATAGTTTAGAAAAACTAGATTATGGCCTTCATAGAAATCATATGCTGCTCAACTACTTTGCTAAATATAGGAGGCTTAAAGGAAAAATTCACAAAAATTATTTAATGAGAACTGGACATAGAAAGATTCGGATTTGTTCAGTGTATGGCTATCTTAGGCTTAGTAACAATTCAAAGAGTTCTATTTTTAGGATTGAAATACTAAAATAACTGGACTATCGTTCTTACCTTTTCCAAATATAAGGATGCATTATATGAATTTCACAATTCCTTTAAGTGCCTTTAAAAATTACAAGCAATTTAGTCTCTGATTCATGTACCATACTGACTACATGCAATTTTTTTCTTCTCATTTCAATTATATCATAATATTATGGGGGCTGAAATGCATTAAATAAATCATATTTCACAGACTCCTGGTAAAGTAATGCTTATATGCATTTCAGAAGAAAGTGGGCTGCATTATAAATATATTCATAATTTCATTACCTGCCTTTCCACACTGACTGAAATATTAGGCAGCAGTGCCTACTTCAAGCTATTGATGAAAGCTTTTAGCAAACCTTATTTTGTGGATGGCAACATGCTGTGTTAGTTAATAAAATCCAACGTTTACAAACAACAATTTGCCCAATATATAAACCACCTCCTGTAATTAGTGAACACTGTTACTGATTTAAGATTTAATATGGTGACTGATTATTTCTGTACTGTGTTACATACATAAAGAGACTGACTGACCTTGCATCCGTCAAAGGACATTGCCTTACCAAAGTACTTAAGTTTTACTTACAAACATACTGCCATTAAGAAAATTAATTCATTAAAAATCTGTATTACTTAACAATAATACATCAATGATGTTATAAGATGGCAGAAGTAAAAAAAATCCTAGCAAATCCCTTCAACAACTTAAAATGTATATTTTAGAGACCTGCAAAATACAGCTATTTTCTGTATTTCCAATTATTAAATATTAAATAATTCTATCTTTTGTTTACATCCCTTCCTAACAACTTAAAGACACTTGTATGTACATTATCTCATAAAATGTTCCTGATCATTCTGTGAAATATCTATTCATGGTTATTTATCACCTCCATTTAACAGGCGGAAATATTTGGGCTCATGCCTAAGAATATAAAACCAATAAGAATAAGGATTCACTCTCGTTTCTTGATTCTAACGTTAATATTCTTTCCTCTCTGCTACATTGCAGACTTGATCCAGCTATTTCCAGAACCTGAGTAAACAATTTGAGTCAGAAATATGGACAGTACACAATTTGGAAATGGGCTGCTCCCAAAGGTCATTTGGAATTTGGTTTTGGGAAATCAATGTATTGATTAAGTCCCAAAGCAGTCTAGACGAGTTCTTATTGAATCCATAATACAGGTAACTATGCTGCCATGAAAATGTCCAGGAAATGGTCCTAGGTAACCTAACCACTCTTTATAACACTGTCTCTAAGGAAACGTGCACGTCGACTGGAAATAGGAATGCCAGGAAGCTATGTCCACAGGCCGGAGTGACAGGGCTCCTCCACCGTCTTCTCACACATGTGTCTCCAATGAGTCCCCTGGAGAAGGCTCTCCAGGCAGAAAGTTCCAATCTCTGTGCCCTTAGGAGAAGACAGAAGGATTCCCAAAGAGGAGCTGGAGCTGTGAGGACCGCATGGCCACTGTTCCACAGGGTGTGTGAGGGGGGCAATGAGAGTGAATGAGAGAAGCGGGGGAGGGGGCAGTGTGTGTGTGGCAGCACAACCACTGTTCCTACTGGGTGTGGAGTCGGGGGTAGGGGGATACATTGTAAATGCGAGTGTGTGTGAGTATGTGTGCATGTGTATGTGTGTAAAGAGTGTGTCACGGGAGCTGCAGACGCCGGGGAGCAGCAAACAGTCCCTGAGCAGATCCCATTCTGGATATCTCACAAAAAAAGAAGAAAAAAACAAAACAAAACAAAACAGAACACCAGAGTATTTGCTAAAGTGGTTAGAGAGAATACAATAACCAAACACACCAGCCCTTAATGAGATGAGTATTCACAAAAAGAAGATGGCTTTACATGGTTTTAAATACTAGGAACTGTTCAGTCACTCTCTTGAACATTAAGGAGTCCTTTGAACAACCAGGAGGATGTAGAGAAGAGGAATAAAGAGGGGCTATTAAGCATCAAAGCCAAGACTCTGGGGAAAAAGCTTGAAATCTCATAATAAATAAGGCGGGGGGGGGAAGCCTGAAAGATCTATAGGAACAAATGCATGTGTGATATTCTCATTTATACTAATTGCCATCATAATTTCTTCTATGGTTCAAATTGATTAATTCAAACTTCTTTTCCCCAGAGCCCATCAACTAAAATAGTCCCTATGGAAATATTCTCTTTTGAGGAAACTATTAAACACACAGCTCCATAAATGTATCACATGGAAAATTACCTCCTCTAAGGAGCTAGCTACGTAAAAGGTGTGATAGGCGAAAACATAGTACATTCGTCACTCCCGTTAGCAATATTGGTGCTAATGGGAAAGTACATGAACAAGAACACACACCTCTTAATTTGAATGTGTTACAAATAAAGACTAGATTAGTCACAGCTACTCAGATTAGATTTTAGCACTTAACGCTGAAATACTACATGAGGCAATGCTTATAGTGACTTTGCAGCACAATTTCAGCTATTTAATTACAGTTTTCAAACCATTTAATACCTCTTAGCACACTGAAATTAGACACGTATGCACATGTGTTACACGGGTCACGATTTTAGGTGTAACTCAATTATCTGCATCCCTGGGAAATAAAGTGCTCCATTTAAGTGAATTTTCTGTATAACTGAGGCTTATCCCTTCATGCATTCTAAATCTCTGATTACATGTGTGGCCATCTGTAAGTAAAATCTTTCTTCAAAGTATTTCATTTCCCTGTTTCCTTTATAAGCAACTGGGTGGGAAGTACAGTGAAGTGCTTTTGAGTTTTGTTTTAGGGATGAATCAAGACCGTCATTAAGAATACTCATCACTGGAGTACTTTAATACAGTTCCTACTTTTTACATTTTGTCCGCTCCTTCAATGTCAGGCTTTTTAGCAGTCATTTCTCCCACGATTACTGTGACACCTCTAAGAGTCACAGATCTCATTATTTACTTCAGTTTAAGAGTCTGTTGCATCCTCCATGGACCATTGGGAGATGGTGGAATAACCAAACTTGTTAAGAAATATATTCAATGGGTGTCAATAAGGCTAGGAATGGTGGCATGAGGAGAAAAGCAAATGGTATTAGTATTCTTATTATTACTCAGAAATGGAACGACTAAGGTATTGCTGCATTCACCCTGTCAGTTTCCATTTCTAGTAGAAGAGAGCAGGGGAAATCTTCAACCCCAGACTCCACACCCGAGATTCAAGTTCCAATGTAACCAAAGAAGCCACTTTCTCAATGGCCAAGGTTTTCTCAAATTACTTTAAAGCTGATGGTTCCCAATCTTACAGGTGCCTTACTTTAAGGCATACTTGTTTTCATTCATTCTTACATGATTCTAACTGCTCAGGCATTATGATCTGTGTGTTCAAATATACCAAAAAGGTTATGGTAGAGCAGCAGTTCTTTGAATTCTGTCATCAAATTTGTGACTACATCCAACAGAAGCAGTGGCTATGGTCACTGCTTATGAAAACAATTCTTAGATTCATAGTCATTCTTGAAGACTATACTTATAACAAGGCACTGTACTTCTTACAGCTTCATAATGCAAGGCTAGTTCCCTGCACAGCTGCAGCTTCTGCCTAGGCAGCCACATCTACGCTCCATTCCCGAGGTCATCCTCAGCTATGCTCCACCGAGACTCTCCCTGCTGCCCAGCATGAGTACACTTCAGTTCTCAACCATGGCCTTTCTTGTCCTCTTCAAAACACCCCCTCTAAGACCATCAGCCCCTCACCGTTAGAGGTAGTCCTAGGCTGCAGGACTGCAGGCTACGCTCCACTACACAGACTTGAACTTGACATCCCATTTCTTCAACCACAACCTCCTTATCTCCTATCTTCTATCCTCCTTAACAACCTACATAATCCTCAAACCTTCCACCTTTACCAATCAATTCCCATTTCCTGGTGATGCTCGGTTCCCTATATTGCTAGAGACACCAAAACTGAGGAACTCGATCCTCTACTTCTCAATGCCATCATTTCCCCTGCTTTTCCAACTGCTCTTCTGCCAAACACTTGGGATAGGTGTGTGATCAGAGAGGGCAGCAATCTAGTCGGGAGGCGTGTTTATAACAAGTACAGGACAAGGTGAGAGACAGCTTACGACAGCTCCTGACTCCCCACATCCAACTGTGGAATTTGTACATGGATCTGCCAATCCTCGTTAAATTGTCAAAAATAACTTTAGTATAGTTAACTACAGGGATTTAATATGAGTATAGTAATCACAGTTTACAAAGCACTTTCACATATCTCTGAATTCTCAAAAAAAAACCCTCTGAGGTGCCTATGTTTGGTTGAAAGATGGGGAAACTGAGATTCAGAAAGACTGGGTTGTGGCCAAAGTTATATATTTAGTGAGCAGGGGAGCTAAGGAGACAAATCACCCTGAGTCACCTGACTTCCTGAAATGTCCCGAATGGATCCCTATCACAATTCTAGCCCTGGCTGGGACCACTCAGGAGGTATACACTTCTTTCTAATGAGCAAGAGAGACTGGGAGAAAGAAAAGGCAGAAGAAGAAATACTATTACATCCATTTTAAAAAATCCTTACAGTGACTAGTTTATCATCCTTGATACAGATGGGAACAAGGCTGATATAAATTATTTATGATGTGTAACAGTTTAATGGAGTATAAAATAGATTCCTTTTTTCACAGTTAGTAAAAGCTGCAGGGCTCTTAATGTTGTCATATCCAGACTAAGCCTGGATCCTACTCACCTAGACTTTTTTTTTTTTTTTGCGGTACGCGGGCCTCTCACTGTTGTGGCCTCTCCCGCTGTGGAGCACAGGCTCTGGACACGCAGGCTCAGCGGCCATGGCTCACGGGCCCAGCCGCTCCGCGGCATGTGGGATCCTCCCGGACCGGGGCACAAACCCATGTCCCCCGCATCGGCAGGCGGACTCTCAACCACTGTGCCACCAGGGAAGCCCTCATCTAGACTTTTGACAGAAGCATCAATTTTCTAAATTGTTCTCTACCAACTACAAGTTAAGAAAAAGGAAAATGACTCACAGTGTTAATAATTGCGATTCTCTGAAGATACTAAAGAACCCACTATGATTTCACATCACTGAATTCTGTGGCTTTATACATCACAAGAATTTTCAGTTTCTCCTGTGTGTTTTTTCTTATTAAAAGAAGATACACTGAAGAACTAAAAATGATATGATAGGATCTAGACCAGTATTATAGACTTGAAAATGCTGTATGACAACATCCATAAAACATGGAGAGAAAAATATATGACATAAATGTCCTCTGAAAAAGCAAACAAGTCATTCTCTTTATTCATAATGAAAACAGGAAGAGTAATCTAAATGAAGTTCATAGGTGAACTTCAATAAAAAACTCATGTTATTTATTAATAGCAAAATCCACATTACATGTGCTATCTACCACTGGGCACCTGATTGGCTGCAAGGGTTACAAAGCATCCAACCATGCAAGAGTAATAAAGGATCTGAGAGCAAATAGAGAGAAGGGACTCAAGAAAACAATGAAAAATGGAGACAGGATAAGGAATATGCATGAATAGATGCTTTAAAGAATAAACTACCTGGTATCTAAAGTAATATTAAAGCACAAAAATTTCTATTTACACATACATTCCAAATACTGTATAATGGTAGTGCAATGCACAAAGAATAACCAAAGGGCTTGAGTGTTAAAATGCTTAATGAAAAGAGACTAATGTTCATTTTGAAGAACAGATATATAATATCAATAAAGAAATATTGAAAATTAATGGTAATCACTGGGGAACTGACTTAACAAACATTTTTTAAAATGTAAATCTATTGATACAATAATTTAAATGGTGTGGTATTGGTTCAAGAATTGGTAAATATACCAAGTGAACAGAATTCAAGTACCAGAAACAGCTTTAATTCTACAACAGAACGTGGTATAAAAAAAACCCAAAGTACCTCAAAGGAGAATGGGTAAATTATTTATTTAAAAAACCAATACTGCAAAACTTTCTAGAAAAACCTAGTGTGATACCATACGCCAAAATAAATACAAGATTGAATAAAAATCTCATTGTTAAGAAGTTGAAAACACAAAAAGTAGAAAAACTTTTTAAATAAATCTTACAAACCTCTCTAGCATATAATTACTCTAAAAAGAAAAGACTGATAGATTTGACAATCTACAAATTAGAACATAAAAATATTTTAAAATATCAGAAAATAAAAAAAGGTGAATGAAAATGAAAGAGCAATTCAAATTAACAGTGTGTGTCTGTCTCTCTGTCTCTCTCTCTCCCCCCCTCCCATATCTAAGAACAACAAATAAAAATGAGATCCTCTGTTTCATTTTCAAGTTGATAAATGATCGAAGAAATTATAATGCTGGTTAGTGGGCAGGAAATTAGGCTACTATGAGTATGAATTGGTACAAACCTTCTGGAGAGAAATGGAGTGTGTGTGTTTAAGACAAAAACATTAAAAAAAAAAAAAAGACAAAAACATTAAAACATACCCTTACATCAAACACACTTGCTTCTAGAAATTTACTGAAAAAACAGAAAATACATCATGGATCTCAGCAAAGATTTAGCCAAGAGGAATATTCTTCTTTATAGCTTTGTTGATAATATTGAAAAAACAAAATAGAAACAATATAAATACCCAAAAATAGGGACGTGGTTAAATATCCAAACAATACTATATCCACAAGACTGCTGTAGAAGAGTATTAATAATACAGAAAAAATATTCACAACATATTGTTTCATTAAAGGTTTTAAATTAGTAGTGCAAAATGAGCCCAAACTTGTACACCTCTACCCTACCTATAAAAATCCCAAAAAGTGTGTGCGCGCACATATGTATGTACATCTGTAAATATAATGGTAAAAAAAAGAGACTCATACATAAAATATTAACAGTTGTCATCAGGAGTGGTAGGATTATAGATGTTTTATTTTTTCAATACTACTAGCATACGTTTTTCTACAACAATCGTGGTTTTCTTTTATTTTTAATATAATTGTCTATATGAAACATAACTTTTTCCAAGATGGAAACCTACTCTAGACTTCTTCATTGCTCTCATTCCTTATCAGTGCATAAAGAACTTCTTCAGTGACTTTATAGGCAGTTACCATAACTGAATTCTCTTAGCTTGTAACAATTTGCCAGTTGATTATCTTGGTTTTCCAGGTACGCAGTCTGCAAATAATGGAAATTTTATCTCCTCCTTTCCATGTTTTTCCCTCCATTTTTTTCTCTTATCTAATAGTCTTGGTTAAAATCTCCAGAATGATATAAATAACGGACATCCTCTGTTCTGACGTTAATAGAAATGCTTCTTTTAAATTACCATTAAGAATCAAGATTGCTTTGGGGGTTTTCTTTTTTCTTTTTTTAATCTACTTTTAAAAAGACTCATCCTGGGACTTCCCTGGTGGCGCAGTGGTTAAGATTCTGCCTGACAATGCAGGGGACACAGGTTCGAGCCCTGGTCCAGGAAGATCCCACGTGAAACTACCAAGCCTGCACTCTAGAGCCCACGTGCCACAACTACTGTGCCAGCACACCACAACTAGTGAAGCCCATGCACCTAGAGCCTGTTTTCCACAACAAGAGAAGCCATAGCAACAAGAAACCCGCGCACCACAACAAAGAATAGCTCCCGCTTGCCACAAGTAGAGAAAGCCCGCGTGTAGCAACAAAGACCCAACACAGCCAACAATAAATAAAATTAAATCTTTAAAAATAAATAAAAATAAATAAATAAAAAGACTCATCTTAAGATGGTGCTGCCTAAAGCTAAAAGGATTAAATATATGCAAAATGTAAAAATAATCTGAAATACTACTCTTCAAATAAGGCTTGGTACTCCAGAACTCTATTTTGTGCGGTAAAGGAATATAACCCAATAGATTAAATCTCTTTAGCACTGTGTGCATATTTATACATATACATACACATCTCTACACACACACCTCTCCCAATGGATTGCCAAGCAACAAAATTAATTTCTATTCTCTACTAAAAAGTTAAAATAATTTCTATGTGATTAAATGATCCCAAACTACTTTACTTTTAAAAGTGGTACATAGGAAGAAAAGGGGAAAGACCAAAAGAAAACACATGCAAAAGCAAGCTGGAAAGATAACATTAACATAAAGAGTAAGCAATCATTTGTGTAATTCTCACTTAAGCAAACTCAACTTGCATTAATAAAATTTTGTTTTAAAAAAACTTTTAAAAAAGACAGTCTACTGAAATAAATACTGAAGATCAACTAAAATGTAGACCACTGGCATGAGGCACACGAAAAGTACGCATAAGATTTTCTGAATTGTTTGAAAACAACACCATGATCTGCACCAAGAAACACCAGTTAGCAATTATACTAATAAACACTGGCATAATCTTCAGAGGGCAGATTTACAAAGGTTATATAAACATTTTTACAGAAAATGATAAACAGAACCATCTGCGTGCACACACTGCCCAAACATCCACTTAATAAATATAAACTGGATCAAAAACTAGATATGTTATTATTACATCCAACATTTTTTAAAAATCAGGTTGATGATTACTGTATTTGATCTTGATAGGAAATGCTCAGTTAACCACAGGGGAATAATTTAACTAAAATCTTAAATTGGCCTTTTTTTTTTTTTTTGGAAGAGAACAGTGAGAAATTCAAGAGCATCTCAATACCTTTGAAAGTACCTGATTTGGTGAAAAACAGTGCTTGCACAGAGCAGGCACTCATTAAATACCTGTAAATAAAAATCGGTCTATCTTAGAGCCCTATGTCTGGAACATCACTTAGAACTCTTCTTGTGACTATACTCAGTATGGCTGAGAGGATAAACTGTGTTGACACTGGACTCTCGTGTCATTTGGGCCTTCATTCAATTGGGAATGACAAATATTCTATCTTTTTTTGTTACTGGTCATTGAGAGTTAACTTCAGGAATTTTTTTTGCAAAAATGATTAGTCTTATATTCTTATTTTATAAATATAAATGCAGAGTGACAACTGGCATATATCAGAGTTCCAAAGTGATAGAATGCTATTTTTATGCAAACTTCCATCTCTGTTACTGACTACAGCCTGATACATACACATTTTAACAAATGAATGGATGAATGAATAAATTCCCATTATAATGTCTTTAATGAGAATATCCAAATTTTATATTTTCTTTTATTTTTTGTTTTTTAATGTTCAAATCCACAGTAACTTTTACACCATCCTAAAACTTCTGCTAAGCCACTGAGTTTTATCAGCAGTCTGTTCTACCAAAAAAAGTTCATGAATCAGCATTCTCTTTTGCTAAACAAGCATTACTTTTACTCCTTCTCAAGACATGAACTAATGAATATTTATTTATAAGACAGACCATTCTGTTAAAATACTAGAAAATCTAACGAAGATTGTTGCTTTTATGTAAAATAAAAATGCTTTTTTAAAGTAAGTAGACAAAAGGATACCCTAGCAAAATTTATTTCTTATATGTATGGCTAATCACTACAATGAGTGCTTTAAATTTACTATGTCTTATAATAGTCAAAGGCATAATTTTATTCATCAAAAATTAAATAAAATAAACCATGTAGCACAAATAACCAGAAACAAAAGGTACTTTATCTTAATATGTAAGCACACCTTCTTGGCTTTTGTATTAATTTATTTTCTTTCCTTCCTTCTTGGCTGCCTGTCTTCCAAAGCAAATTCAACAGCACTTCACTTTCTTTTAAAACTTTACACAAGAAGTTCGGGGAAAGAAAACAAAAACTCTAATGGCAGTAAGAATGCAAAATAGAAGTTTCCTAAACTATAGCCTTAAAAAATGAGATACTGCTCAACTTTAAAAGAAATACAGAAATGAGAACCACAAATTTTTTTAGTTTAATAGATATCATTGTTTTATATTTAACTGATATAGAAAGACTCAAATGTTTAGTGTAATTGTCGAACACCTCAATTTATTTTTGAAAGTTATACTTTTCAAGCAATATTAAGTTGAGAGCGCACTAAATATACCACTTATTTCATGATATTATAATAATATCACTGCATTCGAAAACCGCATGGATCTACATGGATGATGTTTAAGCATTAAAAACCTTGCTGCCAATTTTCAAATGTTAAACTCCAAAAGAAAAAAATATCAGGTAGCCAATTTATAAAATTAAACATTGAGTAAAGTTTGATTTCCTCCTGTATGTCAGTTTAATTACTGTATTTCAAATATGATATATAGACAGAAGTACAGACTCCAAAAGGAATATCACCATAAAATAAAAATGTGACAACAATCCCTCAGGCAGACACAAAACACAGCCATTGTGAAAAAGAGATAGGGGCAAATACAAAAATAAGTGACTAAATAAATAATACACAAATTTTGTAATGTCATTATCAAACAATGAGACTCATTTTTTTAACCAACATACACACCAGACTGAGAGTTCCTATTTTGGAACTTCCTTCTTAGTCAGCCTTCCAAAAATTCAAGAAAATCGGTCTCATTAGTTTATAGTCACTCGTTGTGTCTAAGCGAAAACGTTATTCCAGTTTCATCACCCACCAGCCTTGACTCCAAATGATTTCTGGCTGTTCCCAAAAATTAAATCTATTCTCAGCTGATGAAGATTTATCACCTTGGAGGATATGCAAAGAAATGTGCTTTTTAATGCAATTCTTGAAAGAAAGAAAAGAAAAAGAGGGGAAGAAAGAGAGAGAGGAAGAAGGAGAGGGAGAGACAGAGGCAGAGAGACTTGGAGAAAGGGCAGTTCTAGGAGAATAAACACAACGGCTTCCCAAGGAGAGTCCTTTAGGAGGAAGAACTTCATGCATGATTTTGGTTTATTTTTGAACAGTTCTCATTATAGTTATACTTCTACAGGCATGAATTGGTTGACAGTGGAGACTCCTTTGTGTTTATGTGACCAACAATGATAACAAATTCAAGAAGAAAAAGTTTCTATAGAAAATCAGTCACTAATGTTCAAATAACCTATGTGTCTGCTCAACATAATATACAAATGGCTTTTTAGTGTAAGATTTTTTCCTCCATTACACAACTGACAATTGACTTTCTCACAGCTAAAGCTTTAAAATGGCAAAACAGATTTTGAAGACATCTTCTGTAATTAAAAACGGCTGCTTAGATGCTGAGAGAAAATTTCTTAAGGATAACATTGCTTTTCACTTTTCTCTTAAAAGATTCAGATGAAAGAGAAATGTGTTGAAATCAAATAATTAGAATTCCATTTGGTCCATCACCCCTTTTCAAAATTTATTTAAAGATTCTAGATTTTACTGACAACTTTTTTTTTAAAACATCTTTATTGGAGTATAATTGCTTTACAATGGTGTGTTAGTTTCTGCTTCATAACAAAGTGAATGAGCTATTTATATAATCACCACAATATCAGGAAAAGAACAGCATTTGGTGTTTTTTCAAATGAATGTATGTAATCAAAAAGTCAATATGATTTATAATTGCAAAGGAGTTGTCAAGATATGTTAAATATCTAAATGCTTTCTAAATTGGCTTTGCATCAGAAAGCTCAAATATCACTTCTGAAGACCATGTAATTTTGGCAGATTGATAACCCCTCATAATATCCATCTCACCTTTATCTGTAATAAGGGCTCTGATGTTTAGCAGGGCTCATTATCATCCTAGAGGGAGGAAAAAGACATTTCCTAGCTTCCCTTGATGCTGGGTGTGGACAGATAACTAAGGTGTGATGAAGAGAATGTGAGGGTAGGTGGTAAGTGTACCTTCCAGGACTCATTCTAAAAGACAGGGGAATACAACCCTACTTCCCCTCTTTCCCCCACTATGTCCTGTTGTCTGAAACAAGGATGTGAAAATAAGCTTTCTTGGACCCCACGGATGAGGACTAACTGTAAGCAAATACTAATATAAAGTTTAAAATTGCAACTTTTACCTTTTAACCAGCCTGCATTTATTTGTTTTAGTATAAACAGTTAATTGTTACAGAATGCAAAAATATATGAAGTATCCTCCAGAAATGAATACCCTTCCCCAATTCAGTCAACTGACTCTAAATTTTAAATAGTCCAATTTAAAAATAATTGATAACAATGAATAAATGACCTCATACAGTGTCAATATTTCAAATAAATTAAAGAAAAAAAAACCCTCAGATCTTAGAGTTAATCAGATATGTCTTAAGACCTTTAAAAATCAAACTATTTGATTCCTAAGCACCAAGAAAAGTATACTGAAAAAACAGGGTCTCTCCCAAAAAGGTGACAGAAGTGTTGTGTAAAAATTTTAATATTGGTGAAGTTACAAAAATCATTCCAGAGGAGCATAGATTAACTAAAACAACATTCAAGAAAAGAGGTTAAAGGACACACACAAGTCAGAAGCCCTGGCCATTGCCACTGTCAGCTGTATAAACTGGACTGTATCCAATTTCCTCTTAGTTCTCAATTTGGTTTTGGGAAATGGGGTAATATGCCCCCTGTGACTTAACAGTACTGTTGTAGACATTTAAGTATGAAAAAATTCTTTTAAAAAAAGAATGAAAAAAGATATGAAAAAACAGATCTAAAAAAAGCAGATGCTTTACAAATATAAGGAACTAGTATTCACAAAGCTATGTACACATGCTAAAATACAGGTTGGCTTTCATGTTGAAAAAGTAAAGAAAGTAATTTTGCTTTTTTTAATATGTCTTTATAAATGCATTCATATTTAAAAATCTAATAAAGATCTCTTCTCACCTGCCCTTGACATTTCAGGAAAAAGATGGCTTAATTTGCTTCTCTGAAGATTTTCCCCTCACAACTAAATAAATAAGCAAGCCTAGTATTTACCAGTATTATGTTAAAATGACTTATACCTGACAAAACATTTTTCATCTTATAAAATGAGAAAAACACTGATTCCATGATTGATCATAAAACAGAGTACGAAAGACCACCAGTGGACAGTCCAAACACACAACAGGAGAAGGCCTTTGGTGGGGTCAACGGTGCTAAGAAACTCTATAGTTTTTTCAATTAAGATTTTATTAAGTGAGTTTTTTTAATTAACTGTTTTAAAATGTCTGAAAAAATAATTCCCAGCTAGTACATTGAGCACTGTCAATTGTGTTAGACTGTACACAGTATGTTGCTATGTGGTTTCTCAATTTTATCAAAATTACATCTGAGAGAATGAAAACCATTTGTCTACATTTAAAATTCCTCATCTCTACAACTCAATATTTTTCCTTGATGCATTTTAAATGCCCTAGTAGAAATTATTTGAAAAGAAACCATTAAAGGTATGCTAATGACTCTGAATTGTGACAGATGCTGTGGAAACAGGCCTGTTGGCTGAGGCACAGCACCATTAGCTATCCATCATAGAGTCCTCTGGACTTGTTCATTTATTACTGCTGTGTTGCTCAAGGGGGGAGAAAAACAGCAAGAGTTTCTCTTTCTGAGGCAAAAATCATAAGCCACTCACTTATTCTAATGTCACAATCCCCACTGTTTATCTGCATGATAATTAGGAAAAACAGAAGTAGTGAAATATTGTTTCAACAACGTGATTGGAATTAAACCACTGAAAAGGCCAAGGAGAAAGTTACACATGCTTACTGACTGGTGGGTCTCCAACATGAGACACTAACTGCAGGGGAAACAAGTCCTGTTTCCCAGAATGAACCAAGGGGTGGAATTCCCAGCCTCACAGGATGGTGCAGAGGGCAGAAGAGAAGAATTTAGAAAGAGGTGATGGAAATGCATCATTAACTCTGAGAATCTTCTGTCTACAACCTGTTAGGATTATTTGTTGATGACCCATTTTGAGGAAAAACACTGATCCAGCCACTGTGGGAATTAAAAACTATAGCATTACATTTTTCCAAAGGGCCTGTGTACACACTAGCTCACGGGATCCTACCAAGAAAGCCATAAGGAAAATATCGTGTTGATTTTGGAAGTGAGGAAACTGAAATCCAGACAAAAGTGAGGTGACTAGCTGAAAAGCAAAAGCTCACGAGCTCAAGAGTCCAGAACTCAGGTCTTCTATCTCTAAAGCCAGTGCTCTTTTCCCAAAGACCAAATAAGAATGAAGTGGCATTAAGGGGGAAGGGACAAGAAAGAAGGGTAGGGAGAGTTTCTTTGAATCCCAACAAAAATATGAAGATTAGGACTGCATAACATGTTTAATACAGATTTTATAATCATATAACATGGAGGAAGCGTGAAAATGTGTACAGGCACTGAGGCCTTGGCACACCAATGAACAGCCTTACTATCATTGGGCTTACACCAAAGCTGCTCCAACTCAGCCACAGAAAGAAATGAAATTGAGTTATTTGTAGTGAGGTGGATGGACCTAGAGTCTGTCATACAGAGTGAAGTCAGAAGGAGAAAAACAAATAACCGTGTGCTAACACATATATATGTAATCTTAAAAAAAAAAAAAGGTTCTGATGAACCTAGTGGCAGGACAGGAATAAAGACACAGACGTAGAGAATGGACTTGAGGACACGGGGAAGGGGAAGGGGAAGCTGGGACAAATAGATAGCTAGTGGGAAGCAGCTGAATAGCACAGGATGATCAGCTAGAGGGGTGGGATATGAAGGGTGGGAGGGAGACGCAAGAGGGAGGGGATATGGGGATATATGTATGCATATAGCTGATTCACTCTGTTATATAGCAGAAACTAACACAACTTTGTAAAGCAATTATACTCCAATAAAGATGCAAAAAAAAAAAAAAAAAAGAGGAGGAGGAGCTCTTGCTAAAAAAAAAAAAAAAAAAGAAGAGAAGGATGCCTTGCTTTTCTCATATCCTCCATCAGTTGTTCACAATGAGGGCTGAGCAACAGTTTCATGTATTTTAGAAACACACACGCCCAGGTCCCACCCTGTAAGTTTGAGTCCACCTGGGCATCTGTATTGACAGGGGACTCTGGTGGCCAGCCAACCTTGGGAACCTCCATCCTACAATCACAGCTCTTCCTTTTGCACCTGTACTCACAGTTGATAGAGAAAAGGAGGTTGGTGCAAAATTCCCAGCTTTAAAAGTCATCTACAGGGCTTCCCTGGTGGCGCAGTGGTTAAGAATCTGCCTGCCAATGCAGGGGACATGGGTTCGAGGCCTGGTCCGAGAAGATCCCACATGCCGCAGAGCAACTGAGCCCAAGCGCCACAACTACTGAAGCCCGCACGCCTAGAGCCCATGCTCAGCAACAAGAGAAGCCACCGCAATGAGACGCCCGTGCACCGTGGTGAAGAGTAGCCCCTGCTCGCTGCAACTAGAGAAAGACCACGTGCAGCAATGAAGACCCAATGCAGCCAAAAATAAATAAATAAAATAAATTTATGTAAAAAAAAAGTCATCTACAGATTTTACAAGAGCAAGTGAAGGACAGGAAGTGCAGCAAAGAATTAAACAATAAACAATCCTGTCCAGGAAAGTAATATCAAGCCTAAGGGATTTTTAACTACAGAAAGGAAAGCACTCAAGACAGCCCTAAATGGATGGATGAGAAGTTCACTTTCATAGAAAATATAATAAACTCATGCCATATAGAGTTTGCTGAGCATAGGTGTCTGACAAAAAGTGTTAATTCCCTAGGCTCAAGCGTTTGTACTAACAATTTGCCATTGAAGTCTAAATTATAGATTGTAGTAAAACCAAATGCTCATTATGCACAAAAAGATTCTAAGTACCCACCTTTTCAATGGGAGCTGGCCCCTAGGCACTAAGGAATAATGATAATAGGGGAGGCGGCAGTAAAATATGTACTACACCTTTAAAGAGACCTGTGAAGTGTTCTAAAGAGGTTTCTTATAGCCATCTATAAAGTCAATGTATCTATTATTTATTTATTTTAGAACCATGTGGTAATAAACTCAGTATTATATCAAGTTCTTCACTTTATTAAACCAATTAGCTACCTACTCTCGCCAGTGAAAAGGACTGTTTAAATGACAAGTGCTTCGTTTATATGTATAAGTCGTCTCGACTCCATCAAGGAAATTGGTCAGGGACACCTAGTCTTATAAAAGAACCTTATAGAGACCTCTACTCTACGGAACTTCACGAAGTGATTACAACCTTCTCAAATGCTTTCAGTTGAATACACTGCCAGGAGGCAGTCAGGTTTAATGAAGACTCTGAAGACACCAACCACAGCATGTAGGAACAGGGCCCTGTCACCTGCCTGTCTCAGCTGCGTTCCTCTGTCAACTCAGACGGATTGCCCAGGAACCACAGCTCTACCACCTTCCTGATTGCTCCTGGGGGCCTTCCCACGGTCAATGTTCCACCTAACAGAACAGCCTTGCCATATGGTTGATCAGAGCAGCCCCGAATGAATCCAAGTTGCCATTATACCAAGATCTGGACTACTGGACAATCCAAAGGAGCCCCTTCACAGCCAAGTCTCCCTGGCCTCACATCTGCCGATTCACACTGATCGTCTTCTGACAGTTATACAGGAGGTTCCAGTAGGCCTGCTCAACTTCTGACATCTCTTGTGAACAGCATAGGAATGGAACATTCAGTAAGCATTACTGAGCTCCTACTGAGTGTAAACAAAGCCCTGTGTGAAAATACAAGTATAAATGACATGGTTCTTTTCTGCCTCTCCCACCCGTACAATGGAATTCACATTCTAAAATGCGAGATGAACACACACTTGACCAGAACATACTTTACTGAAACAGCGTATTAAGGTCATAACTAGGGTGACCATATGTCCTGGCTTCCAGGGAACGTCCAGGTTTATGTGTGCTGTCCTGATGTAATTAATGAATAGTGCCTCCTTTCACCTTCTCTGTTTGGATGATAAATTATAGGGTCACCCTAGTTATAACAGAGTTATGAACAAAAGGTTTTAGAAATATGGAAAGGTTGTTGATCATTTATGAATTAGAAAACCAGGAAGGCTTTATAAAGACAATATTCATGCTGGGCTTTGAAATGAAGGGCAAAATTTAAATGAGGGGCTAAGAGGTGGTGAAGAAGTAAAAGATGACATTCAGGCAAGAGGACCAGCATGAGGAGAGGGAAAGCAGCAGCAGGGCATGGGGGCTGTCAGCCTAACTAGCTTATTTTGTAAGTGGTAGTCTATATTATGGCCACTGTAAGTTTTTTGAGAGCAAGGACTATGTTCGATCTTGTGTTTTCCTGGCTCCTGACACAGCACCCAGCACAGAGGATGTGCACAAAACCTATAGGTTATGAGAAAACCATAATTCAAAAAGAGACATGTACCACAATGTTCATGCAGCACTACTTACAATAGCCAGGACATGGAAGCAACCTAAGTGTCCATCGACAGATGAATGGATAAAAAAGATGTGGCACGTGTATACAATGGAATATTATTCAGCCATAAAAAGAAACAAAATTGAGTTATTTGCAGTGAGATGGATGGACCTAGAGTCTGTCATACAGAGTGAAGTAAGTCAGAAAGAGAAAAACAAATACCGTATGCTAACACATATATATGGAATCTAAAAAAAAAAGGTTCTGAAAAACCTAGGGGCAGGACAGGAATAAAGACGCAGACGTAGAGAAGCTGGGACAAAGTGAGAGTAGCACTGACATATATACACTACCAAATGCAAAACAGATAGCTAGTGGGAAGCAGCCGCATAGCACAGGGAGATCAGCTCAGTGCTTTGTGACCGCCTAGAGGGGTGGGTTAGGGAGGGTGGGAGGGAGGCTCAAGAGGAAGGGGATATGGGGATATATGTATATGTATAGCTGATTCACTTTGCTATAAAGCAGAAACTAGCACACCATTGTAAAGCAATTATACTCCAATAAAGATGTTATTAAAAAATTAAAAATAATAACCTATAGGTTAATAATCATGTGCTGCTATTCAGCTGATGAATCAAGGTAAGCAACATTATTCCACTTTGTCACATTACACAGCTCTGCTGTTTCAAGAGGAAGACTATGGCCACAATACTAGCAATTTTCACTGGCCCCAGAGTTCCAGAGCATGTACAGGAAACGGCTAGAGCTGGTAGAACCCAAATCGCTGCAGTTACAGGGTCAGAGGTTAGGGTGAGACAATCACCCAGAGACAAATATTATTGAGAAGTGGTTGAGAGGTGAAAGCAAGTGACAGTGCCAACACGTGCCACTTTAGCCCTCCCCTGTGCTACCTCTGGCATCTCAACAAAAACGATGCTATCATGCTTAGAGACCAGAGGGACCCACAGCTATGGACCCAACTGCTCATAGGGCAGAGCTCCAACATGCTACAAAGTCCTGCACAGAAAAGCCACGAGGGCAGCAGCAGTTCTTAAGGGACTGAGGTTCCCCCAGAGAGGAAGGATTTCTGCCTCCAGACTGTCACATCTACTCCTCCCTGGGTTGACTTGCCAGCCCTCACAATCACATGAGCCCACTCCCTAAAATAAATCCATCTTTACATATGTGTGTGTGTACGTGTATATAATATACACACGTACACACATGCGCACACACACCCGACTGGTTGTTTCTCTGGAGAACCCTAATATAGATTTACCGAGTATTAAGCCTAATATTTGTATAGTGTTGTGCAGTTTTAAAGAATGTTTTCAAAAACTTTGTCATCTCACCCAATTATCAAAATTTTTCAAACTCAAATATAAAAGTTCAAATGCCCTGAATAGTTATAAAGCAATCTATAGGTATAAGGTAGCACGCACACATACCAAAAAAAAAAAAAATCAAGAGGTTGAATTAGGGCATTAAATACTGAGTTAACTGTTTTTATTCCCTTAGGGTTAACTCCCTTTCTTCCTAATCTGTAACTATTTCAGACACAGTTTCAGACAATTCCTCCTAATAAATGTAAACTCCATTAGGGCAGGGTTTTTTGTTGTTATTGAGGTTTTTTTGATGTATCCCCAGCATATAGATCACAGTGCCGAGCCATATAGTAGATTCTAAATGAATAATTCCTAAATACAAATGCAAATGAAATACATACATACACAAACACACACATAGGTATATACATATGAGGGAAAAGCAAGAAGAGAAAGTTCACTCTTGCTAAATTAATGGGCACTAGTTGTGATGGGCAAGCTATGTTTTAAATTACTGTAAGAGCTTTGCTATAATTCCACATAAGTACAATATAATCTCGTAATCATACAATGAGGTCTATCAATGATCATTATTCACTGTATTCGATGACCATATTGCTGCCTCTTTGTTTCAAGGTAAGAGCAGAGAGAAGTCAGGGACATTGACTCACTACCTCAGTACTCATAATAGTGGCCTTGAAGATAACTGACAAATAATATGGGCCTTTCCCCCAGTATTTAAGAGAAATTATGGCATAGGCACCAGTATCACTGTCTAGGAAGTTATAACATTAATCTTTTCCCAGATACTTAAGGCTCCTAGGTGAGGAGACAGATAAGTGGTAGAACAGGCAGCTGAGAAAACTGCGATATATAAAGGAGAGACAGAAGAGCTGGTTAGCCAAAGACAAACATGCACCCACATCACTCTCCTGAAGAGCTATCTACCCCAAATGCCCTCTGAATACCTGGCTTACGATGCAGGGAGGCTGCCCATCCTCAGTGAGGCTTCTCATCTCAAGCCAGTCCAAGCTTGTAGAATGATCCCTGACCTTTCTGTTCTCTGGCCTGCAATCCTTGGAGCCTATCTGGAAACCATGACTGAAGAAGATGAAAAACTTCCTAGAGAAAGATTTAAGTGCTGGTCCTCACTCTGTCACTCTATCCCTAAGAGCCCTGGGCCTCTCTCTTCACAAACAGAAGAAGAGGAGGTTAGGCAGGGTGATTTCTACTGTCTCTTCAAGTTTTACCAAGAAGTACAGTGATCATGCAAGATGATTTTGCCTCCATCTACACCAAGGCTGATTGGCCTCTGAGAAAGGAGAGAGAAAGGAGCTCGAACCCAAACAGCAGGCTCTGAGCAAAACTAAGAAACGGCCACAGCACTCTGACTGTGAGGCTCTCGTGTCAAGGGGCATGTCCTCCAGAGCACATGATTTTCAATTCCCTTTATTCAACGACATTTGGAAGAAGAGAGGCCCAACCCGGCACATGGCACAGGGGCTATCACTGAAAACGGCTTCCGGCCACCTGTCAAAAGGCCCCAGTGAAGAATTAATTATTTTGGTGAACTGGTACTGCACATTTAGAAGCCTAGTTTGCTAACAGGCCTAGAAGTTTACAGAGACTTACAAATCAACTAAAAGGCCAAATTATCACTTTAAAATAAGAACCACACCTGCCAAGAACAGGCATGTGGGACGTCTAGCCAAGACATGTGCTTTCTACAGGTCATCTATGTGGAAAGCCAAATCGTAACTGGAAGGTTATTCGATGAGCTTTATGACCTGAAAATGTGCTGGCATGAAACTAAGACAGCTTGCATTAAGGATCTGCATAAGAGGCAGGCATCCATCAGGACCACACAATTGTTAAACCAGGGCTGGGGTGGGATGGACTCAAGAATTGCTTATCTTTTTGAATCTTTTCTTTCCTTCTCTATATAAAACTCTAACGTAATAAGTAATGACTGAAGATATCTATTTTTTTTTGCTATATATAAGTAAATTAATACTTATTCAATTCAGAGAATCAGGTAAACACAGAAATTGTTTAAAAAATATAAGGAAAAAAAGAAAGAAAGAAAAAAACAACCTACAATCCTATACCAAGCTTTCTGTCTGGGCAGATACACAAATATTAAAGAGCATGTTGGCTTTTATTCTACTAAACATCATATTGCAAACTAGTCCCATGATATTAAATAATCTTTTTAAAACTTTAACGACTGAAAAAAAATCAAGATCGACATACTGTTTCTTTGGACGTGTTAATATGGTCAATCAATGACAGGCAAGTCTTGTTCTGAAGTCAGAGTATGTTCTGAACTTTATCTAAGATGACTTTTTCTCCCTTGTTTTTAAGTTACTGAAAGGAGACTCTTCCTGCGCTCCACAAGCTCAGATCAGACCTCCCAAAACGAAAGTGCCCTGTCTGGTTAGAACCTTTAGGCCTTATAATAAAACCTCCACAGTGACATGGTGGCAATGTGACACACTAATACCTCATCATGGTAACTGGGAGAGGAGGAAAAGGTGTGTCCCCCTTCCCCAAATACCAACTAGCATCTTTTGTGCCCAGGTAACAGATGTGTCTATCAAAAGCGGTCAAACTGAACACTCAGCACTTTTCCCCCTTAATGAGAGAGAGGGAAATAAGAATTCTGGATCAAACTGAGATGAGTGTGAGGCAATGCCAGATCAGTAAAAAGTATACTTTGGGGGAGGCACAACCTAACAATAGTGTCAAATCACATCACTACTCTGCCCACATGCAGGACGAGCTCTAAGCCCCCAAACTAGGTTATGCTCACGTGACAAACTTTTTTCAACTTCCAACAATGTCTATACTACAAACCTGGGAAACAGCTCCCAAAGCCTTGTATCAAACTGTGGACACTTTAACAACAACCCCTTAATACACAAGCAGCCTATTACACTTGCTTGTGTCCTGTCTTCAATGACATGGGGACAGGAATATCTTTTGTACAGCTTCTCTAGGATGACAGACATTAATAGAAATGCATGGATGGATTTACAGCTGGCATGGATCAATTTCCAGTTATTTTACAATTATTGATTAGCAAAGTCAAACAGGCTTTGCTACTTGCCAGACAAAAAGCTAAATCTACCCTCACCCCTTCATAAATCCTGAGAAAAAGCCAAAGAAACATGAAAACTGATGTATTTGGAAACAAAGCATGCCAAGACAAGATTATAACCAACTCAAAGCTGAGAATCAACTAACAAATGTATCTCCAGAACAGAGCTTGAGAAACTGGCAGTCTTGGCAAGTCACCCTCACTGACAGCGGCATAACCTTTGCTGTGATCAGAATTGAAGGGAGGCTTTTTCGCTTCAAGTAAAAGATTTCTGTCAGGGTGAACATATTTTAATCCACCACATGCATTTGTCCCATGTCATTTACAAGGACAAAACCTGACTACTTCAAGAGTCTGCTTTTGCTGTGTCACTGTACAGGCCTGTGTACATGTTCCCAAGGCTCGCCGAAAACATTAAAAACTCAGAGGAGGGAGGAGAAGAAGAGTGGGGAAGCAATGTTATACACGCAGAGCATGTGCAGAGCTAAAGATATACCTTGGAAATGGTGATCTCCAAGATGGAGGAGATAAATGGTGAAAATATGCTGCAGGAGGGTTGTTGTTTAGAACTTGCTCTTTTTGGTGCCTTCAGGGTTAGAACTGAGCCAGTTTCTTTAAAATATATTAAGTTCTTCAAGGAGTTAAAAGAAAAAGTTTGAAGCACCAATACATTCTCTGACCCCCATGCATGGCAGGAACATTCCAAAAATGTCACTGTCCATGGGTCGCAAATTTAACATGGGGGTTGATGTTAGGAAAGGAAGAAAAATTATGTCAGGAATGGGCAAGGTAGAGATACAATGGTCATATTAAAAATTAACAAATGATTTTTAATGAGTTAAAGAAACAAATGGGAAATAAATGGAAAATGAAGTAAGCATTTGAAAAGACGAATCTTTGAACTTATAGGTGGTTTACTATAACCCAGAAATTTAAGGCATTTAACACAGAAAGGTACTTAACAGTCATTTTTTAAAGTTATAAAGTAGATCAATTTCTGTGGCTCTTAATTTGATTGTATATATATATATTTTTTAATGATATCAATTTAAGTCTATTTTCCTAACAATGGTCTGAGTTTTCATTCTAAGCCAATAAACACATATTAGCAAAAAAATCCCATCTTCTTATATCCAAGAAAAGAACCCCTCTCATTTTGACCCTTTCAATGTACAGTGACTGCTAACAGCATTTACACTGTGACTATGATTAAATCACTTCTACTAATCAGAATAAGTTTTCAATAACAAAAATCCAATTTAACCAAGGAAATACAGGCTTTCAACTTTTTCTTTTTTTAAATGGACTGTTTTTAATAACTAAAGAAAATTAAAATAGATGTGACTCTTGGAATTGGTAACCTATTCATAAAACAAAATTACTTTATGAAAAGTCAATTTATAAGTATATAGAACTTTGCATTCTCTAAGAACTCCTGTATTTATATATTTATTCATCGAGGTAACAGACTTAAAAGAAAAGTACATTCACAACCTTGTCCTCATTTTAAACAAATGGAAACAAAAGGCATAAAGAAGAAAAACAATTTGCCTAAAATTACATGGAGTAGTAACTGGGCGTGTGGGGCAGGGGAGGTGCGGAGGGAAGGGTATTTCAGATAAGATTACTGTTCAAAAAACTCTGGAGAAAAATAGTAGAACAGTTTACTCTCTAATAATTTTTAATGATACAACTTGGATGCCTGCTACATTTCAAAGACACGGAATCTACACAGATGTTGGCAAAAGCATTTAAGTTGTTTTAGTTTTGGTTCACATAAAGAAAATATCCAAAACAATTATTCCTTCACCCACAATACAGAATATTAATCTATATGTCTGAATGAAACTCTTCACCTCTTTGCGTCCATCCTTCTTTCATCTTTCTAAAACTCTAGAACTGACAGCAAGAATTCATTAATTGAAGTTAACACAGTACCTGTCTTGATCCTACTGTTTGCAAATCATGTTTAAAATGTTTTAAGACATGACAACTACATAAATGCAATATATGACCCTAGAATATACCCTGCTCCAGGAAGAAAATTTGCTATAAGGAACATTATTGGAATCTTGGTTAAAAATTAAAATATTACATCAATGTTAAATTTCTTGACTTTGACAGCTGTACCTGGTAATGTAAGAAACACACACTAATTTTTTACGGGTAGAAATACTAAGGGGGCTAATTGGCATGATGTCTGCAACCCACGCTCCAATGATTCAGAAAAACGTGTGTATGTGTGTGCACACACATATGCATGTGTGTAGACTTTACAAGAAAAACCTGTGGAATATCATCACTCTGAATTTTCCCAAAGTTCAATGAAAACACAAACCACAAAACTGACTGAATCCACTGCATGAGTGAAGTAGACATTGTTAACATATATTACAGTTACTCTTAAAAATAATCTACTGCAGCAAGGGACTTCCCTGGTGGCACAGTGGTTAAGAAGCCGCCTGCCAATTCAGGGGACACGAGTTCAAGCCCTGGTCCAGGAAGTCCCACGTGCCGCAGAGCAACTAAGCCTGTGTGCCACAACTACTGAGCCTGCGCTCGAGCCCGCAAGCCACAACTACTGAAGCCCAGGCGCCTAGAGCCCGTGCTCCTCAACAAAAGAAGCCACCGCAATGAGAAGCCCGTGCACCTCAATGAAGAGTAGCCCCTGCTCTCCGCAACTAGAAAAAGCCCACGCGTAGCAACGAAGACCCAACGCAGCCAAACATCAATTGATTAATTAATTTAAAAACAATTATAATCTACTGCAGCAAGCCTATCTCTATTCCCCTCAACAAGCATCCTGCCAGACTAGTGCATCTTTATTATCCAAAGTAGAAAATAACCTAATCATCTCTCACCTCCCCTGAAAATAAAAAGTTTACGTTGCACATAAAAAAAGGAGGGCAAGGGAATGAATAACTGCTATAAACCAAGTCCTTTTGTATCTCTATCAACCTCTCCCAAAATAGAACAGACCGTAACAAACTTTTTTTTTAATAAGTCCACTCAAAATAGACTTTATAAAAGTATACAGTTAACACTTCATTATTCTTTGCAATGTAGAGATTCACAAGAGAGAAATTTTTTGGAATACTGAAATTTACCTGAAGTGCCAGAAGCTTTTTCAGTTCACAACAGTTTAGATGGAAGCGTTAGTTCTAATATGTATTACTACACTCCTTGTTTTTAAACAGGTTATTCTTAGCCCCTGATAGTGTTATGATTATGAATGCATTATTTCACTAGGCAGTAACACACAAGGCCTATGAGTGGCCAGGGCTGCCTGCCTCTATGTTGAGTAGGCCCATCACGCTATGATGTTTTGTAGCCCTGTGTGTGCTCATCATATGTGTGATTTTTGGATGCCTGTTTCTGTTTATGTCTGTGGTAATTTCTGTTTTGTCCATGTGCCTAGGCCTAAAAGCCCCTCACCCTTTCTAATACAGTGGGCCCAATCCACTATAGGCTAAAAACATAATAATAACTGAATTTGATAAATTGTGTGCCAAATAACATCACCTAGGCAGTAGGGATCCAATTTGTAGCTCTGGCTCTATCTTTGTGCAACCTTTGGGTTTACAATCTTTTTGAAACAGAAATAATAGATGTCCTATCCATATCAAACATTTATTAACACCAAGTAAGCTGCTGGACTTGAAAGCCCTTAGTTAAATGAGGAATACTAGAAACAAGTACCAACTGTTTTTGTTGTGATGCTGGTTATTAATATAGGCCATGAGCATTATGGCACTACCTAGAAACACTCTGTGACTCATTTTGATTTCGGAGTTATGACTCCAGGCCATCAACTAGCTGTGTTCCTGAGATCAGATAGGCTAAGGAAACTGTAAAAGGATCAACATTTAATGTCTAAGCAGAAAATGTATACAAATAGGTTTATAATAAACTCCAATAAAACTGGCCCTGTGACACTGATTGGTGTTCTTTCTTATCAAGAGAATATTCAACACAAATCTGGAATTAAATTTACAGTCAGTGTTTTAAGCAGGCAGAGGAAATTTAAACACACAGCTAAGTACAGGACCTTGCAGCCACTTGTCGTAAAAGATGGACGAACGGGGAGAAGTTTGCTAGAAAACTCCTCTAAACTTTTAATCTCATCAACAAATTTCTATGACAATGAAGACATCTGATAAGTTTACCACAAGTAATCATAAATTATTGGTGCTGATCATTCCATTCTATTTTTTTGAAAACAGCTTGGTGGCTGAGTAAATCATATTCTGCCTGGGGCTATGCAGCTCACCTCGCATTATTTCAGAATCATCTAAAATGACTCATTTTTCTATTAAAATGATGAATGAGCTAAATGAGGTATGTAATAAATACTGCAGGTTTGTAAACAGATTCCTGCTCTCTGGAGAATGGAGGCCTTACTTCATTTGGTAATTCTGCCCCTTGGTATTTTCAGAAGAAGTCATCCTTAAAATATAGTTAGTAAAGAAAATCGTGGAGAGAGTCACATTGGAACAAAATGTTGAAATGTCTTTATGGTGAAGGGAATAACCCCAGGCTACATGACAATAATCCCTCCCACTCCCCCAAAGCAGGGCACAGTTCAAAACATCAAGAAACACAGAAAGAACATAACTCAATCCCATTTAGGAATCATATCTAAGCAACAAAAGCAGGGATACATAAAAGAAATAAATACAGAGCTGCTCAAGGATGTTCTTCAGCATTGTGAAGAATTTACTGTCCAATAAACAAAAATGAAGCAGACCTCACTGCACATGGTATGTCACCTAGTAAACATTACTGCTCTTCAATTTACTACTGAATTCACTAAACTAGAGGTCCACGCACCACAGGCTGAAAGCAATTCTCCAAGGCTATATCAAAACTGACAGTTCTGGGACCTCCCCGGTGGCACAGTGGTTGAGAATCTGCCCACCAATGCAGGGGACACGGGTTCCAGCCCTGGTCCAGGAAGATCCCACATGCCGTGGAGCAACTAAGCCCGTGCGCCACAACTACTGAGCCTGCGCTCTACAGCCCGTGAGCCACAACTACTGAGCCCGCGTGCCTAGAGCCCAAGTTCTGCAACGGGAGAGCCACTGCAATGAGAAACCCATGCCACGAAGAGAAGCCCCCGCTCACCACAACTAGAGAAAGCCCGTGCGCAGCAACGAAGACCCAACACAGACAAAAATAAATAAAATTTAAAAAAAAAAACTGACAGTGCTGAGACTTGCCAGGGAGACAAACTGGAAAGATTGCTGTTGAACAAAAAAGGAGCACGTTTGCCTTAGAGTCTCATTCAGAACATAATGTGCAAAACTCTCCTTTGGGATTTGGAAGGATTGATAGACTTCATTATGCTTCTGTTAAACTTTTAATCTGTTACAGGTTAAAGCAAACACTGAGGGCCATAATTCTTAGCCTCTTCAGTAGGAGATGAGATTATGATGTCAGTTCAATAAAATTCCAAGGCCCTAATGACAGTTCATCGCAGACCTGGCAGTGAAGCAAATAAGTTAACAATAAATGCCAGGGCATTGTAAACAGATGGAATTATAACCAGCCCTTTGCACCTTAGCTACCTATGGATTTTTATTCAATGCTCTCCATACCTCACCTTGACACCCATAATGACCCAACTGACGGGATGCCAATAAGCTATTTATGGCAAGGATACAACATATGACACCACTCAACAGGTGTTGCCCTGAGCCCACTAGTTTGCAAGAAACTTGATTTTTTTTTTTTTTTTTTTTTTTGCGGTACACGTGCCTCTCACTGTTGTGGCCTCTCCCATTGCGGAGCACAGGCTCCGGACACGCAGGCTCGGCGGCCATGGCTCACGGGCCCAGCTGCTCCGCGGCATGTGGGATCTTCCCCGACCGGGGCATGAACCCGTGTACCCTGCATCGGCAGGCAGACTCTCAACCACTGCGCCACCAGGGAAGCCCTTGACGAATTTTTAAAGTGCATTCAGAATGACAACAGACAGCACACTCTAAGCAGAGTTGCTCCTCATAGCTGTCTTTAAATACAACTACTCGTTGGCAAGAACATCAACAGCATTATACTCAACTCTTCTCTAATCATTTTGTCAACAGGTCTCACAGACTGAGATAGTTCCTTCAAAAAAAGCAACACCAGCAAATTGCAGTCACCTCTACATTGTGTTCACTGGACAGACTCACCAACCTCGACAGTGAGATTTAATCTCCACTCTGCAAAGAACGCTCAGCCATTCTCTCCTCTAGGCCCTTCAATATCTGTTTAGCATGACATCAGGTTTCTCTAAGGCTATTTGGTAATGTTAAGATCCTAGGTATTCCTGCAAATCTTGATGGGGAAGGGGTCTGACTACATACATTTGAGAAATACATTCATCTGGTTAAGATTTCGTTATACAAGCAATACTGAAATCTGCAACAGCAGCCCTATTCTTTCCGGGCTCTTAACGTAAAGACGAGGTTGGCATACTGAGACAAAACTTGTTTCTCTTTTTCTACTACTGTGGCAAACAAACATACCAGAAGGTGCCCTGCCACTCCATGGAATATTTGACTAACAGTATCTTCACAGGGCTGTATGCATTCCAGCTGACAACAGTAATGCTGCTTTAACATGCACAGGAGGTAAAGAGCACACAAGATAACAAAGTACATAAAGGGAGAAGATGGGATACGGATGCTTTGTCCTGGAAACTATAATGGCCTGCTGAATCCAAACATTTACACAGGAGGCAAAACGATGCTGTATGCCTCTGCCCCCACCTGTCTTGAGGGCCGCTGCCCTTTACATTTCCTGGTAAGATAGGAACTGAGCAAGAGACAGGAAGAATGCACTTGCAGATGGATCCTAGGTCCCATTCTCACCAATAACATTGAGGAAAATACCTTATGCCTAAATGGCTTAAATCTCTGACATAAAGCAGAAATTCTATATTTAAATCGTCCTCGAAAGTGAAAGCTCAAAATCATTAACTTCATTTTTGGCATTCAAAGCAAATTAATGTGCCATGCATGTCAGAACAATTGGGGATTTGTGTCTATAGCAAGAAAACCAGCCCAGGGCATATATAACCAGTGGGAGTGTGCTAATAGAGATTATAACTGAACTACTAAATTGCACCCAAAAAATATAGCAATTTTTTTTTTTTTAAATGGCTGCATTGGGCCTTTGTTGCTGTACGCATAATAGAGATTATAACTGAACTACTAAATTGCACCCAAAAAATATAGCAATTTTTTTTTTTTTTAAATGGCTGCATTGGGCCTTTGTTGCTGCACGCAGGCTTTCGCTAGTTGCAGCGAGCGGGGGCTACTCTTCGTTGTGGTGTGCAGGCTTCTCATTGCTGTAGCTTCTCTTGTTGCGGAGCACGGGCTCTAGGCATGCAGGCTTCAGGAGTTGTGGCTCGCGGGCTCTACAGAGTGCAGGCTTAGTGGTTGGGGTGCACAGGCTTAGCTGCTCCGTGGCATGTGGGATCTTTCTGGACCAGGGCTCGAACCCGTGTCCCCTGCATTGGCAGGTGGATTCTTAATCACTGCACCACCAGGGAAGTCCAAAATAGCTAACATTTTTAAAAAGGATTTTTAAGTGCCCAACAAGAGAACCCAGGATAACCAGTGCTACACTGCAACTTCATTTACCTGGTTAATTTTAATGATACTAAAAGCCCCAAGTGATCGCCCTTACCTTTCTTCAACACAGAACTTTTGAGCATGAACTATGTTGATCATTTCAAAATTACAACCCCAAGTGTATTCTCTGCCCTTGGGCAGAACCTCACTTATACTTGGGCAGCAGTGGTATTCTTATCTATTTCCTTTAATTTAGTCATTTTCCTCCAGACCCCAAATTCAAAACCTTTTTCTCTTTACCATGAAATTTCAACTGTCACAGTTTGAAGCACAAACAAAACACAGAACTGAAAAGCACACAGCACAAAATTAATCAATTCTTCTTCTTGACTGCTTCACTGAAGCATTTCAGACAAAAGGGAAACTGGGGATGAAAAGTGACATTTTGGTGAAACAGCAGCTTAAATTTGCAAAAACTGAATTTATGCATCCAATTACCCTAATTTTTTTGTGTTATTTTCTCTAAACACTATGAGGTATTACAAATTCAAAAATTGTAACTTAAGTAGAAAAAAAAAATCCAAGTTACAAATGACCTTCCCCACACACCCTATACTTGACTGGAGATGGAGATTTAGGAAAAGCAACCAAATCTAATTCATCTTTGCATCCCCAGCAACTGACATCACATAGTACATAGTAGGTATCTTATAAATTTGTGATGAAGGAGAACTCAGAAGAGGATGATCTCTGTTTCCATTCATTCCCTCTTCTATTCCATCCTTCACACTTCACTAAAGAGAGCTATCAAAATGCCCGCACTTGCCACTGCATTTCAAACCTTCGCGTGTATGTACTCCATGGTTCTTTGGGTTGCATACGAGCTCCTCATGACCTTAGCCCTGCTAACTTCTTCTGCCTCATCCCTCAACACTCCTTACCCTGTACTTCCCATTCAGCAACTCCTTGTCGTATCCCAGTGCCCCCAGGCTTCCATGCTTCTACCTTCAATACTGTAGGTTGGACCATCCCTACTCCTCAACCATACAGGCAATTCCTACTTGTATTTCAAGATTCCACTAGGGCACCACTTCCCTAGGAAATCTTTTCTTGTCTTCCCCACTTCCTCTCCTCCCATTTCTACGACCTGAGTAAATTCAATTCTTCATTTATTAAATCAGCAAGCATTTATTGACTCTTTAGTCTTTACCAGGCACCGGTATACATTAGGCTCTCAAATGTGTGAATGAATGAATGCAGACAGCAATGGGTTAAATGAAAGTAAATCCCTGCTTTCACTTACGTGAGGATTCTCACAAGGATATAAGTAGCATGGCTCTATCACAGACTTAGCACTTTTTTAAAAAAAAAAGATTCTTTTTTTTTTAATGCGGACCATTTTTAAAGTCTTTATTGAATTTGTTACAATATTGCTTCCGTTTTATGTTTTGTTTTTTGGCCTGGCTTGAAGCCACACCCCCCCCACATTAGAAGGCGAAGTCTTAACCACTGGACCTTCACAGGAAGTCCCAGACTCAGCGCTTCTCAACATTATTTTTCGTGTATCTGTCTCCCACATTGCACTAATTCCTTATGGATTTTGTCTTTTTCGTTTATACATCCTTAGTATCCAGCACCGTGTTTTTCATACAGTAAGCACTCAATAAAACATCGGTCCAAAAAGTGAGAGAGGGCTTCCCTGGATTTCACATTTAGTTTTATAAGCTCCAGAATCTTTAAGTAAATATTTCCTTAAGTAAGTAAATTGTGGCTTCAAGTCTATATTAAAAAAGAAAAAAATACTACACAGTTCTGTGGTTATAACAAGAAATCACTGATGTTAAACCAGCATTGTTTAGTAAGACAGAAAGAGTGAGTCAAAATTTTAATTGACATTTTAAAAAGAAATCAAATATAACTACAAAGTCAAATAAACACAACCCCCTACTCTTTAATTTAAAAAAAAATCTAATGACACAGCAAATATTAGATTTAGATGTAGGAGATCTCAAAGATACACAAATGTCAAGTCACATTAACTTTACAGGTTTCCTGGCTCTGTCCTTTTAATTAGTCTTCATTCTTTACAGAGTTGCTTTCCTGCTCCTAAGCCACAATCCTTTCATGTGATTTTAGTTAACATTTTCATGTGGATACAGTTATCAGTAAACTGCCTCTCCAAAACCTCTGGATAGAAACAGCTGATGAAAATATTGGTACCAGTCAGTGGGAGGTACAGTGAGGGACTGGTATACTCTTCTTGAATCAAGAGCAGGACGTAACGGCTTCTCCAGCTAACGCAATTCTTCCGAAGTGCCAAGTTTTCATCTGATCCTATTTTAAAACTTCAGCAACAGGGCCATCATGACTTTGCCCTTCAAAGAGCTTCAATAAAGCTAGCTGCTACAACAACTGTGGGGGAAAAAAGCCTGGACTCACATCTAAGGAGACAGCAATCTAAATGTCAACTGTTCGTGGGCGGAGAATGGGAAGGGGGAGGAGAAGTTTTATCTCACAGCACTAACATTATATCAGTTTTTTTCCCCCTAGTTCTACTGAAAGACAGCCTTCTAATTCCTTCAAATGTGTGAAATCCAACCTTTACTTTCTTGCTGGCTGCAATATTTGGGTACTAAATAAAGAGGAACAAATCAATGTTTGGCCATCACTCAAAAGAGTCCCACATATTAGGGTTAAGAATGGCAGCCATGGGGGGTCCAGCACTCAGAGCAGAACAGTTCTTAGGGTGACACTCACAAGAGTCATGGGTTCTGAGGATGCCCACTCCCACAGCTGGGGATCAAGGCACTAACAGACAATACAGACTTGAAGTCATGTTCCACAGCACATGTTATACAGGATAGTGGGATGAAGAATCTGAATCCTGGACTATTTACGTGGCAGGCGGGGGCGGAGTAGCAGAAAGAACCTTATGCTCCCTAAACATTAACTATACGTGCAACAATGCTATTTCCTTAGTAATTTTTTCTAAGGTTTAATTATAGTAAAATACACATGATATAAAATTTACCATTGTAACCATTTAGAAGTGTTAAGTTCCAGAGTGTAAAGTACATTCACACTGGTACACAACCAATCTCCACAACTCTTCTCATCTTGCAAAACTGAGACTCCATACCCATTAAAAAGATCCAGGTGGCTCTGCAGCGCAACGGATAGCGCACTGGACTTCTAGTGACGACAAAGCTCTCCATTCCTCCCTCTGCTCAGCCCCTTGCAACCACCCTGCCGTCTTCCGTCTCTGAATCTGAATACTCTAGATGCCTCATATAAGGACAGTAATACAGTATTTATCTTTTTGTGACTGGCTTATTTCACTTAGTATAATGTCCCCAGGGTTCATCTATGTTGCATTATGTGTTCGAATTTCCTTCCTTTTTAAGGCTGAATGACACTCCACTGTATGTATATAACACGTTTTTCTTTATGCATTCATCTGTGGATGGACACTTGGACTGCTTCCACCTTTTGGCTATTATGAATAATGCTGCGATGGACAAGGGTGTACAAATATCTCTTTGAGGTCCTGCTTTTAATTCTTTTGGATAAAAACCCAGAAGAGTGGATTGCTGAATCATAGGGTGATTCTAGTTTTAATCTTTTTGAGGAACCACCATACTGTTTTCCAAAGTGGCTGTACCGTTTTACATTCCCAGAACATCCTTGCCAATACTTTTTATTGTCCGGTTTTTTTTTAAATAGTAGCCATCCTAATGGATATGAGGTGGTTCCTTAGTGACTTTTACATTTTCTAAATTTTCTATAATATCCCTGTATTATGTTAATAATTAGAGGAAAATTCAGTGCAATACATTCAACCATTAAATGTGATCATGCAAATACATACTTAGTGGTATAGAAAAACCTTTATCATATAGTCTAAATTATTTTAATCTGAAGGTTACTGTAAGAGTTACATAAAACTATATATACTACTATCTATGTTTGGAGAAATACAAATACACATATTAATATAAATACTTTATACAGACTCAGTAATATGAAAAGGAATATAAAACAATAAACCAGAATGTTAACAGTAATTATCTCTGGATAATGGTAATCTAACTCATCTTATTATTTCTGTATTTATTTTCTGATCTTTACCCAATGAATATGCATGTCTTCTACAATAATGAATAACAACAATGAAGGGGGTAATTTGGTAAAGAAGTTGGGAGTCACCAGGTACCTACATTGCTGTAGGCAGCCATGTTGCTGTGGCCATGAACTATCACTTAAATGTCTGAGAATGCTCAAGCCAGGATGGGAACCTCTGAATCAGCTATAATACTATTACATAAATTCTACTTTTAGTCTCAACATGCTTTGAGGGCTCTGTTTAGCCAATATTATGATAGATGCTGAAATTCAGGAGTTCTGAGTACAGTAATTTGCCACCCATACCCTACAACCCCTGAATCAGTAAAGAAGAGACCTACAAAACAGAATATACAATGCCAGCTTCTTATGCTTAACCTGAAAACAAAAAAACAGACAAGGAAATAGAGAGGATTTATAAGGTACAAGGAAAAAATGTGAAGACATACTGCTCCAACCCAACTACATTACATAATATTCTATTTACTGTTAGTTAAGAAATTTTTTTATACTTTCACATTTCTTGTGAATTCTCTCCTTTTTTATGCCATCTCAAGTGCCTGTGTGTGCATTTAATGAGCTTTTTGAAAAATCCCAATCTGCTTATCTCTCTGAACTAAAAGAACAAGGCAATATATTCAAATTTAGGCCGAGAAAAGTAGAGAAAAGAGTGCTTCAAAGAGAAGAGGCAAAAGCTGGGGCACAAAGAAAAATGCCAACCAAGGAGTCTTCCGCCCACTAGAAACCAAGAAGCTTGCTCCCCAACCATCCTCCACCATAAACACTATTAACACTCTCCACTCCATCCCTGGCCTTCAAATTGGGAGGCTGTAAAATACGTGGGAATGACCCTTCAACACACTGGCCTGATATGTTTTCAACTTCCTCAAAACAATCCTCAAACTTGGGAGCACAGCGGATGTCATGACTGAATTACTCAACACCTAACACCTTTAATCCTGAAATTATCCCCCATTCACAACGAATGACTTTCCTTCCACATCTCTTGGCCTCAGTTCCACTCAATGTGTGTGTCCTCGTGATGGCACCAACCGGTCCCTTGACTTTCCTTTCTTAGTCCATCACCTCTGCTCTGGCTTCACTGCCTACCCATTCAGCCTGGATCCTGGATTAGTCACTGAAGAAATGGATTCATTACATATCGGCTTACTTGTATATCTTCTCTATTGGCGTCTGGTCATAAGTTAGTCTCTCAAAGGAAGGACCAAGGGAAAAGAACAGGAGAGAAACTGACTCTTTTCTTATATTGTTAATGATCCCCAGCTGCCTGAACTAGGGACATCCCCCTGAGTCTTGCATCGAAAGTTCTCCACTATATAGTTACATTTTATCTTTCCAATGAGTTCCCAGCCATATTCCAATGAGCACTAAAGCTTCTGAGAAGTTAGAGAAGTGATATGAGGGTTTCTAGGAAGGCTAAAGTGAGGGCTGAGTAGTCAGGACCCCAGGCTTCACCCAGAACGGCTGCACTTTTATTTAACAATGGGAAGTTGTTAAATCAATCATGTTGCATGCAGAAAACACTATTGTTCAGCCATTAAAAACTACATTTCGGTTATATACAGAAAATGTTCATGATGCTAAACATGATGTACAGCACTATTCAAAGTCCTCAATAGGTAACAGACCCAGGAATAAGAATTGTCTAGAGGGAAACACCCCGGTGTAAACCGTGGTTACGTGAGAATGATAGATTTATGGGTGCCTCTTAAATTTTCTTCTACTAATAATCATTTTTAAACATGTTTATGTAATCTTTTTTTAAAATTAAATTTTTAAAGAATATTTTCTTTGAAAAAATTATCTCCTTTCTTATAAAAAATGGCTCCCCTTTCTGAAGCCCAGAAAGCAACTGATCAAACCTTACTCACCTTTGGGACTTCCCTGGCGGTCCAGCGGTTAAGACTCCACGCTTCCAATGCAGGGGGTGCGGGTTCAATCCCTAGTTGGGGAACTAAGATCCCACATGTCACGTGGTATGGCCAAAAAGAAAACCCAAACACTTTACTCACCTTTGCTGGAGTCTTCCCAGGCTAACATCTGGTGGTTGCCAGGAAGGAGAGAAACAAGCTAGGCTGCTCACCCCAGAGGTTTCAAATACAAAGAAACCAAAAGCAAGGGGGGTGGGAGCAAGCAAACAATTCCCTTCAGGCAAGATGCCTGTGTCTCCGTGATCTTTTCTTCAATAATTCTCATTACACCTGCCTTAAAGTCTTTGATGGTTAATCTTAGCAAATTGTCAGCCACTTGTAAAAGGCAAAAATAAAGAAAACCTAAGCAAAGAGAACATGAATATCATCCACACTGAAAGTTGGCAAGCTTTTCCCAAACATCAGAAGTTTCCTTGTAGACAAGACCTTTCCACTAAATCTTTAAAACTCACCAGGTGCTTTGCCTTAGCACGTTCCTCCTCACTTGATATCCTCTCACGAAGAATAGCTCTGGTCAACTGCTCATTGGCAAAAGCCTTCTCTGAGTCCAGTTCTTTGCTTTGCTTCAGTCTGAAAAGACAACAAAGGTCTAACTTAGAGGGAAAAAAAGAAAGATTTTGGTAGCTGACATCATTTTTTTAATGAAATACATTTAAGCCACAGATTTAGTAGACGAAATCATCTTGGCCTAAAATTTATCCAAAGCAGGTATATTTTCTAGTAAATCCTCAAGCAGCCTCTACCCAAGCATTTAAAATAACAGAATTCAAATACATCAAGAGGCTAATCAATCTGACTGCTGAATTCGTTTTACAAAGATCTTCTTATGTCAGCTTGAAATCTGCCCACCTAAATATTCGATCCCTGGTGCCTCCATCTGCCCTCTGGAGATAGCAGTAATACATCTAATTAAAAAGCCATCCACAAGACAAATATTTGAAGGTAAGCATCATCTTCCCATCAAAACTGACTCAACTGTTTACTGAATACACGCCGCGCAATGGGCAAGGCACTGATGTCACAGTACTGCCAAGGACCAGTCACTGCCCTCATGGACCTGACATTACGGCAGGAACTAAAAACACGGTTAAGAGATCCTTCCTCCCAGCGAATGTTCCAACAATCTTTATCTGCAAAAATGGCCAGACCCTTCAATAGCAGGGCTCCTCACTTGTGGGATGACTCCAATTTGTCCCTTAGCTCCAAACCAAATGCAACACTGCAGACATGGTCCAGCAAAGTAAGACAACAGAACCTCACCTCCCAAGATTCCCACACAACACTAATTCTACTAAAGAAGCATATGATTACATTAGGTCTATCAGTAACCTCATCACACAATTAGTTCACACTAAGTTACAATCCACTAAAACCCCTCCACACTGTGCATGACAAGGATAAATTACTTTGGCACCCATCTTCACCATAGTGTCCGGCACATAAAGGTATTCAGCAGTCACTGAATGAGAGTACATTTTAGTCTAATCTCATGGACGAAGATTTTCTGATTGCCTTTTCTTCTTTGAGAGAATAACCCCTCTATACCATCATATCCCAAAGGTATGAGCAATGCTTTAAAAAGAAAAAGTAAGGACTTCTCTCCAGAGAACCTCATGTAGGCTGGGCCGCCAGGGAACAAACAAGGCCCCTGAGAGCTCCACCTAGTTCGCAGGATAATATCCCACAGCAGGATTTGGAGTCAACAATGGCTAAACCGCAGGTGGTTGTAGCTCCTGTATTAATGTCTCAGCTGTCTGTAAACGCCCCTGAATTTTACCCATCAAGTTATTCTTCTAATTATACAGAATCCTATGAGGATGGTTGTGAGGATTATCCCACTTTGTCAGAATATATTCAGGATTTTTTAAATCATCTTTCAGAGTAGCCTGGCAGTTTTGAAACTGAAATTGAACAGTTTGCGGAGACCCTGAATGGCTGGGTTACAACAGATGATGCTTTGCAAGAACTTGTGGATCTCATCTATCAACAGGCCACATCTATCCCAAACTTCTCTTCCACGGGAGCTCGCCTCTGTAATTACCTGTCCTATCATCTGACAATTAGCCCAGAGAGTGGCAACTTCCGCCAGCTGCTACTTCAAAGATGTCGGACTGAATATGAAATTAAAGATCAAGCTGCAAAAGGGGATAAAGTGACTCGAAAACGATTCCACGCATTTGTACTCTTTCTGGGAGAACTTTATCTTAACCTGGAGATCAAAGGAACAAATGGACAGGTTACAAGGGCAGACATTCTTCAGGTCAGTCTTCGGGAGTTGCTGAATGCCCTCTTTTCTAATCCTATGGATGACAACTTAATTTGTGCAGTAAAATTACTGAAGTTGACAGGGTGAGTTTTAGAAGATGCCTGGAAGGAAAAAGGAAAGACTGATATGGAAGAAATTATTCAGAAAAGTGAAAATGTTGTCCTAGATGCAAACTGCAGCAGAGATGTAAAACAGATGCTCCTGAAGCTTGTAGAACTCCGGTCAAGTAACTGGGGTAGAGTCCATGCAACTTCAACATACAGGGAAGCAACACCTGAAAATGATCCTAATTATTTTATGAATGAGCAAACATTTTATACATCTGATGGTGTTCCTTTCACTGCAGCTGATCCAGATTACCAAGAGAAATATCAACAGTTACTTGAAAGAGAAGACTTTTTTCCAGATTGTGAAGAAAATGGAACAGATTTATCTGGGGGTGGTCATACTTAGATGATACTGATGATAAGATAGACCCGGAGATAGAAGAAGCTTATGAAAAGTCCTGTTTGGTATCAGAGCATAAGCGAAAACAGTAAAATTAAATTTCAGTGTATCAATTTTATAAAGCAGTTTAAGTTACGCTGATTTATTTTTTTATAAATTTATTTATTATTTATTTTTCGCTGTGTTGGGTCTTCGTTGCTGCACGCGGGCTTTCTCTAGTTGTGGTGAGCGGGGGCTACTCTTCGTTGTGGTGCGCGGGCTTCTCATTGCGGTGGCTTCTCTTATTGCAGCACACAGGCTCTAGGCGCGAGGGCTTCAGTAGTTGTGGCACACGGGTTCAGTAGTCGTGGCTCGTGGGCTCTAGAGCACAGGCACATGGGCTGAGTTGCTCCACGGCACGTGGGATCTTCCCGGACCAGGGATCGAACCCGCGTCCCCTGCATTGGCAAGCGGATTCTTAGCCACTGCGCCACCAAGGAAGTCCCAGTTCTGCTTTATTTTTATGATCAAGGACCCCTAAAATGTAAATTGACTATAATGACTCTAGAAGCCCTATCCTTGCACATGCTCCTTTCTTTCTTTCCCACTTGCCTCTAAGCTCCACAAGGGCGAAGACCTGGTCCGGGTTTTTTTCACTGCTATAACCCCAAGTGCTTAAAACAGCGCCTGCCCCACACAGTAAGTGCTCAAAAATTACCTGAGTAAACGCATGAATGAATGAGTGGCATATTTCCAACCACAGACAAAAATGGAAAACAAGTTACAGAAAACAGAAGACTGCGGAATTTACAAAACTAGACACAAACTGAGCCCTACAAAGGCCGAGCCACCATGACGGTAAGTGTCACAAGTGTGATGATCCCAGACCACACTAACCTAAAACAGAAGGGCGTTTTACATTCCACAACATTTCAGAGCCTCTGAAATACCTAACCCTGTGTGTGTGTGTGTGTGTGTGTGTTTTACACACACACACACAGAGTTATCAATAAACATTAGTGCAAGGCTTTGGAAGGGTCCCTGAAAAATCACCTTTGCAATTTTAGAAAAAAAATTTAGAAAATTTTAGAAGAAAGTTTCTCTTTCTTTCAATACCTAATACATCTAACTATGCTTGACTCTTGGCTGAAGAGAGATTGCAAGGGGCACAAATTGACCAAAGAGAAATTTTCCTTTCTTAATTCTTACAGTTACTTTCATTTATCCTTACAAATAGACCTGTACGAATTCTCAGATAGTTAGTTCTAAAGGAATAGCTGAAAATAAAATGAAAAGAAGAAAGGTCTGTGTGTGACTGTTTATGAAACAGAATTTTGTATCTTTCAGTCTGACAGCAGGGCCCGGAACAAGTTATCATTACCTATCAGCAACTCAGTGGTACAATCTAATAAACCTCAGTTTTCTCAGCCCTAAAACTTGAAGGTTGAGCTTTACAGTCTAAGGTCCCTTGCAGTTAAAAGTTCTACAAACATCATATATTAAATATATTACTCTCCATTTCAAAATTTCTTGAGAAATGTAGATTCAGGGGATAAATGAAACGAAGGAGTATTATCTCCAAATTTTCACTCAATGAGCACTTATATTTCTAGTCTCACTCTTAGAGTTTCCAACTACTTGATTAAAAACTATACACTAGATAGAAGTAAATGGGATTCACAAATTCATTCAGTATATAATTATTGGTGACAGGCACTATTCTGATTACTGAGAATAAGATGGTGAGCAAAAGAGACACCTACCCTCATGAAGCTTCAACTCTGACAAATTCATTATTTTCAAAAAGTGAGTCTGCCATAAAACTATATGGGTAGGAGCTGATATCGAAACTGAAATCTAAGAAACATAAAATGAGCAACATCAGGAAGGAAAAACTGTCTTAGAGGAAACCTCAGTCAGTTCCAGAGGCACTGAGCAATTATTTTCTGTAGTTAAAGTTCTATACTGCCTTCTCAGATACCAAAGGCTGGGTCACCTAGACACTGAGAGCTCTCACCTAGACACTTTCACACACACACACACACACACACACACACACACACACACACACACACACACACACACACACCAACAAACATTAATGCGAGGCTTTGGAAGGGTCCCTGAAGCTTAAAATCACCTTTGCAATTTTAGAAAAAAAAAATTTGGAAAATTTTAGAAGTTCCGCTTTCTTTCAAATTATTTTGGAGGGCAGAGTTTCAGAAAAAATGGTATAACTAATAGAGCTTTGTCCAGTGCCTTCAGAAATAAAAGCAATAGACTAGAAATGTCTAAATTGCACTATTCCTCATTTCCCCACCTCTCCCCCCTCCACATAAAGCATTTATAGCAATATTTTCTTCGAATAAGCTTCCTCGTTTATGGATTCATTGAGATCATTTAACAACTTACAACTACTTTGCAATGAAAATGTGCTTGTATTCTCAGAAGCTCCCAATTCTTTTCAGAGCTTCCCCTCAGTGCCCTTGCTTCTATATTCCATCAATGGCCATCTATGAAAGATAGTGGCTGTGTGATCAACCAATTTTTCTCTTATTTTGAGCCCAATGTGATGACTCTCTTTTCTGGGCCTCTCTGAGTGCTACCGGCCTCCTTGAGTATAGATCCAAAGCCAAGTTGTTTTGCAAACACTCCCCAAGGGAAAGAGGGGTGAAGCCCTCTTTGACAATGAAACCGCTACTTTTAAGGTCCATGTGACATGTAAAGAAAAAAAAGGTATGAGATAAAGTAAGTCTTTCATTACTGGGTTTCCAGAGATTTAAGAATTATCTCAAAATAAAACTAAACATACCAAGTATCTTGGAGAATACATTCTCTTTTTTATTTACTGGCATTTCCCACTTATTATTTCAGATCTGCTGGTCTAATATTATTCTACATTAAGCCCCTGATTTAAGTTTCATTTAAATTTCCTTCTTTTAAATACATATCTCTCCTCATTTAAATTCTCTGGAGTTTTAAGCAAAGAAGTAGGAGTTTAGTGTAAACTTTTCTTATTTGCATTAAGTAATTGGATAGCTTGCCTAAGCTTAATGAAACAAATACCAGTCAGCTCTGCCCTTATACCTCAAGCCCTAGCAAACCTAGTTCTTGTTCTCAGTATATTCTAAGTCAGGTAAGAGATTTAAGATACACCAGCAAAATGAATTTCTAAAAACCAGCCAAATCTCCTACAATGAATATTATATTACAACATGTCCTTTAAATGGAAATAATAATAATAATTACTCAAATATATTCAGTTCTCATAGATATCTGGTAATATTAATAATACCAATATTAATTATTTTATTGAAAGAACCTAAAGGTTTTAAGAAAATGGGAAGGGTATTTTAAAGATAACTTTAGCTAGGCATTTTTTTATATATTCAACTTTGCTGTCCTCGAGGAAGAAGGTATTACTATCTTCCTTTAACATGAGAAAAACTGAGATGTGGAAAAGCACACAGGAGACCTGAAATGACCTGATCTGATTTCCAAAGCCATGGTTCTTAAACCTCCTGAAGAGTGACACCACCACCACTCCAACGGGAATCAGTTTCCATTACATTACTCACCTTTGTGGTCATATAAGGACAGTTTTTAAAAATCATATTACTCGTAATTATTTTAAAAGAAGCTCACTTTTTATTTGTTTTCATTATGTCAAGTCAGAGTTTGCCAGAGTCAAACCAGCCCTTTCCCAAAGTGGGTTGGCTTTCAATGGCCCTAAATGTTTCTCTGAACCTGGCCATTCACAAACACTCAGATTTATCTTCATGTAGGCTGACACAAAGGTAATGCTATACAATTCTAGCTTAGAAAATTACTTTATAATTTAATATATAAGGCCATTATATTACTGAGGGAAAGTTCATAAGAACCTCAGATAATGGGTGAGAATAAATGGGAAACTGAGATTGTTCTAGATAAAGTGATTTGAGGAAATGATTTATCTAAAATTGAACTATGACCATTACACACAGACAATATCTGCATACTACTGCAATGTACTTGACTCAGACTGTTTCAAACACTGGAAGAGAAAAATGAGCGACTACAACCTCAAAGGTCATTTTTAATGCTAATGATGAATTTTATTTTAATGCATCATACTTTGTCAGGACGTGCTGAACCAGCATTCAAAATACTGTTTACTACTCATTTTTTAAACGGAAAAGCTGAGCCAGTAATCCAACAAACTAATTATTATACTATTAAGAATAATGACAGAACAAGTATACAGCTTTCTATTAATAAGACTTTACCAAAATAAAAGTACAAGGCAAGCTTAATAAAATTTCTCAGCTCAAATTATTTCAAATCCTGGAAGGAAATGTACATGCATTGAGATCCCAAAATAAACACATAAAGATGAATGTACATTAATATAACCATATTACATTCACATATAATATGTATCTATATGTAACATCTATATATGTATATAGAGATGTAATATCTATATGTATAATAAAGAGTTAGCATTTATTGATGCTTACTTTGTACCAGGTACAGTTCTAAGCACTCGACAGGTGTAATTCATTTAATCCTCACAAAAACCCTATCAAATTACTGTATTTCAGATGAGGAAGTTGAGGCACAGAGAAGTTAGGTAAAGCTAAGGCTTCCAGAACTTGTAAGTAATTTGCCCGAGGTCACAAAGCCAGTGAGAGGTGTAGCCAGGCAGGCTGACTTCGGAGCCTGCATTCTTACAGAAGATACACCCATGAACAAACACACACAAACACATAATATATATATATACTACTAGAATGTAAGCCGGGGGGTAAGAACTTTGTCTTAGGCACCACTGTAACCGAGACACTAAATAGTGCCTGGCTCTTGGCAGGCATTCAATAAATATTTTTGAAAGAAATGAATAGAGTTTAATATGATGGAACACAGGTACCCTTGATATAATGGTAATTTAGAAAGAAATGGCACTGTCTTGGAATGCTGAATGACTGAAATCTAGCAAACCTACAGTAAATCAGTATTATTTAACCAGCATTTAGACCTGGTTCTGAATACAACCAAGAGGACATTTATTTTGCTCATCTATGTTTCTACATAAATATCATTTAAAATGTCATTCAGAATTTAACAATGTTTCCTTCCTTTCCACAAGAATACTTTTAAAAAGTGATTAAAGCACACTAAAATTTACTCACGATCTGGGGGCATTTTCCTGCATGGCTTCAAAATGATGCCTAAGGGAAAAAAACTCAGCCCATAACCGGAAGCCTACAACTATTATGAGGGATTACCCATAGCTGTAATCTTAAATGGTTCTCATCTCCCCCTTCCAGACGATCACCTCTCCTTTACACATTGCATATTACTTTGTACCTCGAGTCCCTATTTCAAGTCTCACTTGAGAACAAGTTCTACCTGTCCTGGATTTTCTCGGACCATTTTCTTATCAAATACATTCTCTTACTGCACTGAAAAAATAGATCTATATTTGAAAAGAAATCTGGTTTTAGTTCACAAGTTAACGTCACCATATCCATGGCCCACACACCTCCCTCCCTCAGGAATACACAATTAAACTCCCCAGGAGGAAGTTACACGACACCCCAAAGCACCCTTGTCTTGCATCTAACTAGAAGGACCTATGGCCTCTTTTTTATCTGTCTTAAACTGAATATTTAGAGGCATCCTAAACTACAATAACCATCTTTTTATCTTAAAGTATACATCAATTGTCAAAACATTCAAAATACAACTGAACAATGATGGGAGCAGGGAGGCAGAGACACACACCACTGAACTGTGCCATATCAGCAGGGCTTGAAAATAAACTGTTTTATAGAAGTAGTGGAAGGAAATGCCCATGCATGACCTGTTACTACTGAAGACTTCTTTCGAAAATATCTACATCCCTCTCCCTTGCGAACATACACTGGATGGGTGCTGCAGCTGTTTATTTACTGAGATGCTGGAGGAAGACCACAGAGTTCTCCGAGGAAAAACGAACCAGAGGTCAAATGCAGGTATCTCTGGGGCAAATCCCTTTCATCAGCCCAGCGGGGCAAGACAGCAACTTAAGCACTGGCCTCACCCCGATGGGCCTGAGCCAGGGAAAGATGACAACATGAGATGGCTGCCTCCTGAAGACACGAAACCAGGACGACATTCCCTGGTTCAGGGCCCTGGTCTCTGAAGAAATGACAACATCCTAGTATACTAACGTATACAAAAGATACATCAAGCCTTTTACAGTGTTTTGCACTTATGTTTCTTTTTGTTAAAAGACACATTTTTGCCAGGACACATATTTTGAAACTGTCCTTGTTCAGTTGGTAAGTCTTGGCAAACTTTTGACCAGAGAGAGAGAAGATATTACCATTCTCCTTTCTAAGATTTGTAGGGCAAAGAATCAATACTTTTCTTCTTTTCTATTTCAAAGGACTTTCAAGCTTGAACCAAACTGCAACCTCTCACCCTCCACCTGCATTATGCCTCTCAAACATACACAGATACACATACCACCTAACTCACTCCAATGTTTTTTATGGTAGATGTTTGAATGTTAAAGCTTAGCAGACTACTCCATCAATCCTAGAGTAAACATTTTTAAAGAAAGAATAATTACACAAAGTCCTTTATTATTTTTTAAATCAAGTAGTCTTTGAATTTTTAATCATTTTTGATTCCCATATTGAGCTGCTAATTTGACTGATGCATAAAGGTTAATGACTGCTGTCTTTATAAACTTTGGTTGTTATCATTACATAATTGTGCTTTTTTAATTCTGTCTAGTGCTTACAACCTTCATTTGTACCTTTTCTCATATTTTTGTTTGGTACAGCTTTGCCAATCCATTAATTTTTTAACTTTTATTAAGATTAAAACAAATTACTTTAAGTGTATGTCACATAAATAATACATAGCTCTTGCTGTGTGTGTGTGTGTGTGTGTGTGTGTGTGTGTGTGTGTGTGTGTGTGTGTGAATATAATCTGGCAGCCTTGATCTTTAAATGGATAATTGTGGCCAGGCACAATTATTAACAGTAAGAAACTGATAAACCTAACTTTATTTCTTTCCTTTTATATTACATTTACTATTAATCTTACTTTGCTGTTATTTCTTTTTACCCTTTCCTTATTTTCCCAGTTATATCAAGTTACTACACATTCTCTTCCCCTCTCAGAAAGATCTTTGGTATTTTTCTGTGAGATTTGTGGTCATCCTCTTCCTGAACATTCACAAACGCTTTTTTCCCTACTACTGTTTAAAAACAAAATTCCTACTACTTTCTCAACCACCACCCTCTGCAAACTCAGTAAGATGAAATCATTTGAATACTTTGACTGCCCACCCCCAACTCTTAGCTAAGAGTTCAGTGCTTTTAAATTCATACAATTCCTAGTTTTCTCATTAAGAATTACTCTTCATTTTCAAGAATCCTTATTAGCAGCTTTGTTAGATGTTCCCCATCTATCATCCATGTATACAGTGCAAAGGTTGATTCTCATGGGTGCTGCTTCTCCTCTCTACCTTTCCCTATTTAAGATCTCTGTTATAATTAATTTGTAATTTGGTTCGAATTCTTTAAGAATCTTCCTAAGATGGACCAGCGTGTCAGATACTAAGCTGTGACTCGGCTTCACACCCCTCTTTATCGTCTGCTTTGTGAAGTGGCAGCGGGAGTCTCTAAATCCCATGTCTGGTTTGCAGCTGGGTTCCTGTTAGGCTCTGCCAATAGAGGGCGCCAGAGGGAGACCGCAGGCTGGAGGAGGGAAAAGGAACTCTCCAGTTTGCACTCTACGCCTTGCAGCATTGCTCTGGCCTCACTGCTTCAGGCTAGCAGCAGCACTTGTTCCTACAGCAGCAGTCCAATCCAGTTTGCAGTCTGCTCAAACCTGCAACCTAACTGCACCTCACTCTGGAAACACCAGCCCTGCCTCCCGGTAGGCTCCTCAAATATCTTGAGTCCCAGACCCACTGGCCTCTCCTCCTCTGGACTACAGTTCCATAGCGCCCTCCTTCAAGCATCAATGTTTTCAATCCTGCTGCTTCCTGCCACTGCTACCTCTGGGATAGCTTAGAGCTGCAGTGGCCAATACAGTCAACATCAGCCACACGTGGCTGTCAAGCCCATGAAATTTGATTTGCCCAAACTGAGATGTGCCGTTAGTATAAAATACATACTGGATTTTTAATACTGAGTATGAAAATAAGAATGTAGTAGGACTAATATGTTTTATAGTGATTATATGTTAAAATATAATATTTTGAATATACTGGGGAAAATAAAATCTTAGAATTTGTTTTGATGTGGCTACTAGAAAATTTTTAATTACACAGATGGCTCACATTACATCTCTACTGAACAGCCCTGCCTTTGAGTTGTGTTGTTGTTCTGCATTAACAATTCTTGCATTAAATTCTCTCTGTAAAAATAACTGATGAGTTTTGTCTCCTTAGTGGATTCTGGCTGCTGTTTACATTAATAAGTTCTCCAAATCCTGGCATATCTGTGAGTCTCTCTTTCACCCTGACAGGCATATGAGAGCTCAACAAAGATTTTGGGGGTTTCAGTCCTTTCTCAGGAATCCCTAGATGTCACTCTGCCTTCTAGCTTCCAGTTTGGCAAAGAAAAGCCTAAACCCAGACTGACCCCCTTTTCCTTTATAAATCAGTGGTTCTTTCTGTCAGGAAGCTTGTAAGATTTTCTCTTCATCCTTAGAGTTCAGAAATTCTAGCAGTCTATGACTAGGTGTGCATCTTTTCTCATCAATCCCCCTGGAATAAAGAGAGGTCTCTCAATTTGCAGACTCCAGTCTTTCTTCAGCTCAGTGAAATGTTTTTATATCATTTAATTATCACTGCTCCTCTCTCTCTTCCCTTTATTTCCACCTAGAATTCAGTCTATTTCATCAAATATACAGGGTTATTTCACCCTCATCCTTCAATATGAAATCAAGATGCCTCTTAAAATCAATGTGTCTTACCACCAACAACCAAGTGGCAACAGTTGCCAGTGCTACAAACATCAAAAGCGCCATTCAAATATTTCAACAGTCCTTGCTAGAAGCACCTTTTCTGAGTGTCCTTCTCCCTGGCTGCTGCTACTTTTCATCTCCTACTCACCAGGGCTCAGGCCCAGCTGTCCGGTTATGTTAAGCAGAGGTGCCCGCTGAATGGTGGGAAATGAAGCAGTCTCCACCCTGGGGCCCAGTGGTATACCACAGGCTGAGACCTTGTCAGCCCCCTGTCAAGGGAACCAAGAGAAAGTCTCTCTGTTCCCGTCTCCCACCCTCTACCCACCCAGACAACAGAGACAGAGAAATCAAGAGCTTCTCTCAGGAACATTCAAATACGCTGGGGCCAACTTGTGCTGTGCCGAAATTAACCTACTGGCTCTCACCCATCCATCAGATGCTCTACTAAGAAAAAGCACCTGGGAATTAGACTGAAATTGCAATGAGAGGACAATGGAGGTGCTTTCAAGCTTCCAACTCCCTAGAATCCTTTCCACCTTTAAAATTTCTATTAAAGTGCTTGCTTCGGCAGCACGTATACTAAAATTGGAACGATACAGAGAAGATTAGCATGGCCCCTGCGCAAGGATGACATGCAAATTCGTGAAGCGTTCCGTATTTTTTCAGCTCAGGGCTTTGTGACCACCTAGACGGGTGGGGTAGAGAGGGTGGGAGGGAGGGAGACGCAAGAGGGAAGAGATATGGGGACATGTGTATATGTATAACTGATTCACTTTGTTATACAGCAGAAACTAACACACCATTGTAAAGCAATTATACTCCAATAAAGATGTTCAAAAAATTTTCTATTATAGCTTTTTTCCCCACATTAAAGAGTTACAGAAAGTTCTCTACATATGAACCTAAGTTGCAAACTTTCAAAGATGCAAGCGTGCATTCCATCAACGTCAGGCATGAGTTGAAATTGCAGCTTGCCCTCCGTCTCCTATTGCTGACGATCCTTCAGCTCTGCCATATCCCCCCTCCTCTTCCTCCTCCAGTCAGTAACTCTCCTTGCCTGTTCACTCGATGCCAGCCCGTGTGCCAGCTATTGTACTATACTACTGTACTTTTCAAGGTACTGTACTATAAGGTTAAAAATATTTTATTTTTTGTTTTTTATGTATTACTTGTGTGAAAAGTATTATAAACCTATGACAGTACAGTACTATACAGCCGATTGTGTTAGTTGGGTACCTAGGCTAACTTTGTCAGACTTATGAACAAACTGGACTTATGAACGCACTCTTGGAATGGAACTCGTTCGTATTTAGGGGACTTATTGTACTTACAGCATTTTAGGGCAGAGTTAAGAGATTAAACGTGCTGGATGGGGCAATCTCGGGCACTGTATATTAATTCTTATGGAAACCATTTTCCTATTTTCGTCTCTACACTCTAAGC
>NW_020172457.1:2972882-3085365 GCF_003031525.2 Neophocaena asiaeorientalis asiaeorientalis | reverse complement strand
ATTGCAAGGACTATGAAGTATTAGGGTGAAAACGACTAATACCAGAACACAGTCAAATAAGAGCAATTTTTACATGGGGACAGAACATGGTCCGGTTCTGCAGCTCACAGATCATCATCAGGCATAACTGAGGGACAGGTCTTGGGGAATCAACGGATAGAAGACACCCTATATCGCAGAGCTCTGCTTTTAGTATCACACGGTAGTGAGTTCAAGATTAAACTCCACAGCAAGCACCTGTTCTATAATGCTGGTGAAATGCTCAGCCAATTGCTGTAAAGGCCAGTCTAGCTGAGAGAAGAGGGCACCCTCTTCGGAAAACTGAAGAGAAAATGAAGTTGTACGTGAAAGAGGGACAACCCACCTCCAGCAATTTTGTGCCCAAAACACTATTTGAAACGCACTCCAACAAAAGGATAGTCAAATTTTGTATCACTGAGCACAGTCACAACTGTTATTATTAGCTAGTTAGACACAGGCTTGAGAAAAGAATCTCCGTCAGTCTCACTTCTGAATAAAGACGGCCCTATATTTTTTACTTCAACTACTCTGTAACCTCAAAAGAAATATCAAGAGTGGAAGGGGCCTTCTCCGTGAGGCCAGGCTCATCTTTCTGTTTTAAGTCACCTTGGTCCGCACAGGAAGCACAACAGACAGCCTCAGCACCCACCACGCCCACCCCGCGCTGCACTCTCCCTAGGTAACAACGATCCATGTTCATGCCTCTCTGACACTATTCACCAGCTAAAAATCCATTCCTTGGCAGATGTTTAATTTCTAGCCTTCCCTATGAAATCATGCTAAAGAAAAAACAAACTCTAATAAAAACACATTGATCTGAAAGCCACACTAAGCAAGTATACTGGATTGCACTTCTTTTTTTTTTCTTGCGGTACGCGGGCCTCTCACTACTGTGGCCTCTCCCATTGCGGAGCACAGGCTCCGGACGCTCAGGCTCAGCGGCCATGGCTCATGGGCCCAGCCGCTCCGCGGCACGTGGGATCTTCCCGGACCAGGGCACGAACCCACGTCCCCTGCATCGGCAGGCGGACTCTCAACCACTGCGCCACCAGGGAAGCCCGATTTCACTTCATTTTAATTTTCACCTTAAACATAAAATGAGATGGCAGAAACACGTATCAAAAGAGCAAATGATGTGAAATTCGGTATGATTTTACCTACTGTCACTTTATGGTAACTCCTATTCATTCCCTTGATATTTCCCATCTCTTGCAAGTTAAATTACAGACACTTTAAGAAGTAAAAAATTATGATTCAGAACTCACATCAACGACAAAAATAAACAAACAAATGGAGCTGCAAAATGAAAAAGCATTAAAAAGTACTTATTAGGAATTTACTATGCACACCATAGTGTGAGGACAAGGAATCAGGCCAGGAGACAGAGCAGAACAGCGAGGCCTTGCTCTTGAGAAGTCTGCCGGAACACAGTTCCAACTATTCCAACAAGAGCATTCAGGCCCGTGTGGTCCTCTCACTCTCTATTCCATTTAATTTGTTATTATTAGTATTGAAGACTTTAACATAGAACTTATGTCATCCAAATGAAAAAATGCATAATATTCAACTAATTATAACCATTTATGGAGTACCTCCTTATGCCAGGTATTTTATTTTATTTAATCCTCACAAAAATCCCACAGAGTAGTTGTTATTCACCTTTCAGAGCTGAAGAAACCAAAGCTGAGAGAAGTTGAACTGCTCAAAATCACGTAGGAAAATATGTGGTGGCATCTGTATTCTACACTTGCGACTCCAGAAACCATGCGCAAGTCACTACACTACATGGTCTTGATTGTGTGAACTAAAACACTCAGCCAAAGCCTCCCAAAGTAAAATGTTCCACGTTCTGGTTCAAATATTAATACACACGTCTAGGTTTTCCTCCCTCCCTTAACAAAGCCCTTCCTTCTTCAATCCATTTATGCAGGACACAACTCAACTGGCCCTAATGCAGTTGCAAACACAAACACAGGTACTGATATCACATGGCAACGAGTGGCTGGCTGACAGGCGATCCAGAATGTGCTTCCACGCTTTTCTTTTTCCACTCACAGACTCCTGAGGTCGAGAAATACTGCTACAGTGCTATTCCAAAGGTATAAATCTGCGCGTAAAATTACATTAAGTGAAGAAGGATAAACTAAAGATTATAGTCACACTGAGTATGACTACAAAACACTGTGTATAACATTGTACAAAAATTCAAAGAGGCTTGTGTTAGGTCTTTCTCCCTTTAGAGTTACTACAGCTGAGAAGGTAATAAATTATTGTTTAAGTGGCTTTGCAAAGGTACGAACGCCTATGATGAGCCCCAAAGTTAGCAGTTACAGAGGTGGCAACCCTCCCAAACCCCTTCACTGATCTGCAACGTAATTCTCAGTGAGGAGGAAAAGGAACTGCGAAGTTGGAGTGAGGAGGACGTGCGCTCACCAGGCTTTTGAAATGGACCGTTTACTATGGGGCAGCCTTTCCAGAAAAGCACAATGGCGTGGAAGCAGATCAAGAGAAAGGAACTGCAACATTAACTACAGCTAAGCACATCCTGGGCAAACTGCCTCCGCCTTACACCCATGTTTAACAACATAAGAACTTCGAAATGGCTAGGTAAACCACACCTACCTACACAAAGAAAACTATTTCCACAATGTTAACAACCATTTCTAAATTTCAATTATATTACAGGCCTGAGGAACTGAGGCTTTTAAATTATGCAATATTAGTCAGTGACATAGTGCTCCAATCCCACGCAGCACGAACCATGTTAGCTAAACCAACAAAATGAATAATTTAACTCCCAACCAGCAGGAATTCACTATGCCACCTTCATTATTTACCTCACAACACCCATTCCTCTCATTTTTGAAATAACAGCTGTAGGTGTTCAAGATGACCCCACCGGCTACTTACATAGATTCTGATCCACATATCATAGGAAAATTAATCCATCCTCTGTTCAAGGTAATCAAGGATGAAACATCAACCTTCGCTCTTACTGGTCTTCCTCATTAAATTCTAACCCATCAAATGTCAATAATCACTAATGCATAATATAATCAATAAACCTATACTTCAGATAAAGCTCATATGCTTGTTATCTCCACTGCACAAAAAAACCAATGTATCTCCTCAGCAATTGTGTATTTTCACACCTTTTGCTATCTGAATTTTCCTTCTTGCACCAGAAAAGGGATTTCTTTTCTTTTTTTAAAAAGGAACAATTTTGGACACAAAAACGCTTCTATCATTTTCCTCCCTGGGAAGAATTTTATGGCTTCTCACTGTAACTAACAGGGTTGTGAAAAGCAGCAAGAAACCAGATGTGTTCATGGCAATCCAGAACAAATTTTGTCACAGAGACCAAGACTTGAACTCAATCACTCTTTTACACTCAGCCGAATATCAAAGGTTTCCCAGTTAATCCACAGTTCACAGGAGGCCTATCTAGCTTCGATTTTGCAGAGATGATAGCCATCATGGAGATGTGAAAAACAGTCCCTGAATCAGATACTGCAGTTTTATAAGCAGCTAGAATTGTACTAACTCATATTCAACTCCTAGTTAAAATAATTTTGAGATAAATAAATACTGTCAAGGAAGAAAAATTTCAGGGATAACTATAAATTTCATTAAGATATATAGCAGATGTTACATGGAAGATGAATATTCATTATTCCATCTGGCTTCTACTGCAATCCATTTTATCTTTACAGTGATTTCCAAATATCCCAACTTAAAATGCTTACACTGTACAAAAATTCAACGACAACACGTTTGTGGTGCAAACAGTTTGTCATTTTTTGCTTAGTTCGACATGACTAAGTTTTTTAATGTATTTTGACAGACTTGCATAATATCCTAAAATGTTTTGAACAATGAAGTTTAGGCCACAATGCAATATTAATGAGTGAATAATGTTCTTGAATATAAGGTTTAATATTTAATGATTCAGAGTGCTGCCTGGATTTGATGTAGAAGAAAAATGTGGTTTGGAATCACTGCATTTATCAGGGGACCTGTGCAAAAGACTACGGACTCCAGGCAAACCTTTAACCTAAACTTTGAGCTGGGGTCTCAAGGTGTGAAATTGATGCTTTGCCAGCTGAATTTCTAGCACCTATCAGTATTCACAATATCACACCATTTATCAAGTGTCATTCACCAGAATTTTAAAGTTACTAGGAACTCACAGGTCTGTGTCAAGAAGTGAAAAAAAAAGGAGAGTTAGTGTAAAAATAACATTGTGTGGTCTACATTCAAATACATTTAGGAATCAAATCTGCCAGCTGCATCAACATGTCAATTTGATTATTCAGTAGCAAGTTCAGATCAAATAATGACTTATCTCCATATCTTCTATAAAGAGAAGTTCCTGATCTAAAAAATTTCACAGAGAAATTGGTTCAATGTGTCCATCTAATCCAATGAATGGATAATCTGCACCCATTATAGGACTTGCCTCATTTACAAACAATACTGTGTCTTAAAAATAAGCATAGAAAGAGCAACAAGAGCAGGATTTACTGAAATCAGTTAAATAATACTCAAAACCACAGAGCTATGAAGAAAGGACTATAAAGCCCTCCTAACTGGAATGTTAACATTACTGTGGTTTTAGAACACCAGTCAAAGGATGAATATAATGCCCAATTTCCAACAGTCATCTGCATTTACAGTTCACAACAGCCATTTTACAGTTCACTAAGAATCTAGGTTAAGACTTGACTCTGTCACATACTGAATTTCTCAATATAACCTCTCTAAGCTGCAGGTTTTCTCATAGGAAGATGGGCATAGTAACACCCTATGTCACACGATTGTTATAGAATCAAATTAAATAATATTGGTAAGCACTAGGTCAAACAAAAAGCATTAATACCAATGTGAGTAAACAAAGAAAATCCTGGGTAACATTTACCAAGCACCTGCAATGCTCTTGGGAAGGGCCTGCACAGAACACATCACTGACATGATCACCATGGTGGTTAGAACACAAAGAACAGGCAATGGCAATCTCTGTTGCCTCATTTAGTTCCTACAGTAAAGGAGGAAAATAAGCACAAAATAATAGAAGAATCTACACAAATATACGGGTGAAATATTTTCTCACCTAAACTTCTATTTAATGTCATATTTCGATAGTTTACAAAGTATCTTCATTTGGAAAAAAGACAAAGTAACACTGATACTCAATGCTCTATTAATCAATTTGATATAACATGTTTTAATCACTGATTAAAGTATTTATTGAGCATTTATTATGTGCTTAGTGTACAAAGCATTGTTTTAAAAATAAAATCAGTGATCCCACCATCAACTACAGTTAACATCCCTTCCTTTATATCATGACATTTAAATAATGCTATTAAGTTCACTCTATTCCATTTTTACCAGATCAGCAATTGTATCACCAATTATTTCAAAAAGAAATAAAACTGCTTTCAAATACATACTGTAGAAAACCTGAAAAGTTTGCCAATGATAGATAATAGTCTTAGTTCACTATAAGATCTTAATTACCACCACTGTCAGGGAAGAGTCCCTTTTTTCTGTTAAACCATTTAAAAGAATTGATGCTACAAATTCAATGAAAACTAATTAATTTCTCCTAAGCACCAGTCCTGATGCTCCTGCAGGTAATGATGGTGTCTCTTTAAGGGAACACAGATTCAGTAATTAGACTTTTCTCAAGTGTGAATAACAGACAAAAAGGCAGGTATTCACTTGGTATTTTTTACACACCCCAATCCAAAAATATATATTAAGTTACATCAGCTTTTATGATTATTCTCTAGTTTACAATGTACTTAAGGGCAGAACAGAATGCTTAGTAAAATGACAGGAAGAATACACAACAAACTGTTAATGATGCTTACCACTGGGGAGCAAGATGGGGTACTGGGCTTATTTTTTTTCAGTTTTGCGATGTTGACATTTTATGCAAATACGTTACGTTTGAATAAAATACGTTAGAGCAGCACTGACTATTAGAAATATAATGCAAACTAAAAACATAGTTTTAAATTTTCTAAAAGCCACATCAAAAAAAGTAAGAAAGAACAAAGTCAAATTTATTTTAACAACATGTAATATTTTATTTAGCCCAATATACCCAAAATATTGTCATTGCCACATGTAATCAATACAAATTATTAAAGAGATATTTTATATTTTTTTCATATTGAGTTTTTGCAACCTGGTGGGTATTTTACACTTAGAGCAGATACCAATTTGGACCAATCACACTTCAAGTGCTTAACAGTACAGGGCTACAAAAAGTTTCAAAGACCTATCTAGGCATAAGTGAGGTATTTTTCTTCCTAAATTTCAAAGCAGTATGGAGGTGCTCATTAAAAGCTTCTCTCTTATCAGTTCTCAGCTCATGGCATGCTACTCTCTCACTGTTGATTTCTTAGATCTTTATCCAACCCATGCATGTCATTTACCTTCTTGGTACATAAATAAGAATTCATAAAATTACATATTTCATGTGCAATGCCACTGACTGTTTTCATTTCAGGGCTTTAACTACATGAGTAGAAGTGGCTACTGCTAATCACTTGGATCTCCTTTCAGAATATCTTTAAAAAGCCAAACACAATTACATCCCTTTCCCACATACATAACACTGCAATATTCCAGCAGTGGAGACCCATGGACTTTACAGAGGGTCTCCCAGCCCTTGAAAATGATTTTCTCAGCAAGCAAAAATAAATAAATAAGTGAAGGCACCAATACATAAGGACAACCATCACTTTTAGAACTTACGTTACCTAAAAGGAATATTTTTCAAATTAAAAGCTATGTTACCTTTTTAAAATCACTTGTTACTCTAAAAAGAAAAAAAAAAGTTCTCATTTCTCCCATTTAGCACTTTAGGAACTTGACCTGGGCACAACCTTGGAAAAATACAAACAATGGCTCATGCAAAAGAGAACAAGTTCATCTAGCTTCCTTTAGCTTATTTGTCCTGTATTTTCACCAATATAAAGATTTTCTATACTCCTTAGAAAGGATAAAGGCAAGAAGAAATGAGAAAGGGCATTTGAAGAAAACACAGTATAACTAGAGAATAACTAATTCTCTGAAATGGATGGATGGATGGATATAGATGGATGGACGGATGGATGGGTAAGACAAACAAATTTATGCAGCATTTACTATGATTCTGTGTGAGTCACTGAGCTAACAACTTTACATGGAATATCCCATTTAATCCTCAAAATAACCCTGAAAATAACCCATGGTGGGTGTTATTACTGTCCTCCATCTAACAGATGAGTAAACTGACTCTTGAAGAAGTTAAGTAATTACTAATGTGGTCTCCAAGCCAGTAACCCTTAAAGCTGGAATTCAAACCCAAGCAGTCTGATCTCTGAGACCACACTCTTAACCATCATACTCTACTGCTCTTCAGTTCAAAGAGAGAAAGGAGTTCTCTGTAAGAATAAGCATTTCGTATTGAAAGTTTAATGTGTGCCAGGTACTCTATACACGTTATCTTATTTAATCTTCATTTAAAAACAAGCTCATCAGGTAAGTATTCCTATTAACCCAATTTCATAACTAAGGAGATTGAGGTGTAGAAGGATGAGTGACCTGCTCAGGATCACAGATCATTAAGAGGCAAAGCCGGGCTTCCCTGGTGGCGCAGTGGTTGAGAGTCCGCCTGCCGATACAGGGGACACGGGTTCATGCCTCGGTCCGGGAAGATCCCACATGCCGCGGAGCGGCTGGGCCCGTGAGCCATGGCCACTGAGCCTGCGCTCCGCAACGCGAGAGGCCCCAACAGTGAGAGGCCCGCATACCGCAAAAAAAAAAAAAGAGGGAAAGCCAGCATTCGGATCAGATCTCTACTCCAAAGACAATGAATGTTTGGTCCTTATTTTTTTCCCCTCATAATTTAGGTGGGTTTGTAATTAGTATAATGGTAGAAATCCATGATGATTTTAGGCTTTCCTGCTACTAGAATAATTTTATTTGTAGTACCTAACAATTCACAAAAAGCATGCTTTATATAGCGATACCCTGGATGAAGGTAAGCACTACCAAAGAAAGACCACTCATATAAGACTACCAGAGACTACAACACTAATTTCTAAATCATTTTTAGCTTACTTTAATAGAATTAACTCAGAATGGGAGTACTATTTAAATAGGGACACATTTACAAATTTTTTCTTTTCAACTATCTACAGAACCCTCATTAAAACTGCTCTTCCATTTAATGTCGAATAATGATGCCTCTGGAACTCTTTATATACAATACACTCACACTGGCAGTAAATGTTGCAATGATATTACCTTAACGTTCATTTAAATAGTGATTGCACAAGAATGAAAATGAGAGACACTGCTATAAGTTTCATTATGGTTACCAAGATGAAATGACTAAGTCACTGAAAAATAAAACACATATTTGAATTTCTAGGAGTTGCAGTATGTTCATATGCCTGGGAATGGGGTGAAAAAGGAAGTAACCAATGAGATCAATTCAGATAGTTTTTGAAAAAATCAATTCTAAAAGCATTAAGGATCTATGTATGAAAATTAATCACGATAATCCTCAGAAAGCAGATTCTCAACTAAGATAAATCTTCATAGACAATATACAACATGATTTGCAGAAGACAGTTAGAACTTGAAACTCCCATTATTGCCAATTCTTAAAATTTCCTTCAAGACCCACGTTTACAGGGCTAAAGGAGTACAGAATTGGCGAACATGCTCCTAAAATAGCCAGAGACCTGTTTGCTTTTAAAGAAAAATGGGCTTCAAATGGTAAATTAACCTCTCTGAGTCTGGGTCATTCCAATGGGAAGACAAAATAAAGCATTATTTTTTAAAAGCAAAGTTACGAATAACAAATACCACCACAGAGGTTTTTTTTTTTTTAATCTGTGTGAGATACATAAAACTAGTTAAATAATTCACATAGCTCAAGAATTTAACAATTGAGGGAATGATCATTTTGTCAGTGTCCTGTATATATGACAGTGAAGAGGTACCACGTTGCTGTAAAGACCAATTTCACTTCCTTCCTTACCATGAGAAGGCACTATAATCTGAAGTTCCTTGTCACGTTCAAATGTAGATAGTCTTCTGTTTTATACTTGCGGAGGCTCAGTGCTTCAACTCAAGATCTTGCCCATAGTAATCTGCCACCTTTAAGTGGCTACTCTTTGGCCCATTTGTTTTACTATTACAAATGTACCTACTTAGCTAAAAATAGATGAATAGGGACATATGACATTATTCTTACAAATCAATTAAATCCTAGCCTTAAGCCTTTTTATACTTCAAGCCACAATCATTGAAGAATCCTGATGAAAATAACTTCCATCAGAAAATCAACACTTAGAATTTTGGACCTAGAAGATACTTTAAAGATTTAATAGGAGAATTCATTTACTGCTGAGGAAAAACTATAAAACAACACCATACCCATCAATTTACATAGATATATCTATCAATCAGTCTATTCATCTATTATGGATTGAATTGTGTCCCTCCCAAAATTCATACATTGAAGCCCTAACCCCTATCACCTTAGAAGGTACCCTAGTACCTTAGAAGGTTATTGATAATAATCCAAAATGATCTGACAAGTATTTACTAGGTGCCTAAACTCTCATGGCACTCACTCAGTAACAAAAAGACTACACACTCCATCCTACTAACCACTGCTAAAACTAATGAAAATACTAGCTAAATAAACAGACATAATAAGGCATGGTCACCTGGGCATAATGCAACTCAGCACTGGTTTTATTACTGTAGTCCCAAAATTTGCAACAATGAGACAAAAGCAGAGACTCATACTGGTAGTGAGTTAACTAGCACAATTTCTTGAAGGTAATTTGGCAACAATAATATTCTGTATAACCTTTGACCTAGTAATTTCACTTATAAAAATTTACCCTAAGGAAATAATGCTGGATATGTATAAATTTAATAAATATGTATAAATTTAATAACAAGGATATTCAAAGCAGTGTGTTCATAATAGTGACACATTTTGAACCATTTATTTGGAAGCCTCAAGGTCTTATATAAAAGTGAACTACCATGAAATTACCTATTAACAAAACATGTCCATGATATAGCTTAATAATAAAAATAAAGCAGCTCAGAAAAATAGGGACAATATGACACCACTTCTATTATTTTCCCCCTTCATATGTATGCCTGTGTACCAAAATATTTACAACAATTCTGTGTGAATCAGTAGGATTATTATTATCTTCTTTATTTTGTTTAGCTGCTTATCGCTAATATTCTATACAGTGTATGTTATCTTTGTAATTAGAAGAAACACTTCTTGTTACAATACTACCATGTGCCTTATGATTTTTGCTCTTATCCATAGATATTCTTAGTTACTAAGAAAATACTATGGATGAGGTTATGTTAGAACACAGAAAAGCAGGCCAGGCTGCAATAAAAAATCAACTATAGGACAAGGTAAGAGAAAAAAGCAGAAACATTCTAGAAGTAGTCAGGGCAGGGTCGGTGCTCAGAAACAATTCCCCTTATGGAGTGCCTGAGAGCCACAAGAAGGTGGCTGTCCCACAGCTGCTAACTCCAGACCCCTGCAGCATTTAAAGACTCAAAGATAGAGGAAACCTGTAACTCTCTGGACCTCCTTAGGGACCCCAAGCTGTACCTCTGTTGAGCCCTCTCTCTGCAATGCTACAATACATATCTCCCAATGTTCTGATTCTTTTAGTTTCTTGATTAATTTATTTGCCCTTTCGAAATGTCCTCTAATTCATTACAGCCTTCCTGGAATTGCTGTCTGGCTTCTCAACATGTGATATCAGATGTCCCATAAACAACAGGACTATTATATTAAAGCCGTGAATTAGATCCAAGCATCCTATTTCTCCCCAAGCCTATTAACTTGATGTTCTACAGGCAGAATCTCACTTAATTTGCCATTTACAGGATAACCTTTCCAGGTGTATCTTTCAAATCCTTCCTGCTGTTCTGGATACCTCTTAATATCTGTATGTTGGGAAAAATCATCTGAATGAGGTAAGAAAATTAATCCTGTTTTTTTCCTAATGGAAGAAAACTGGAGGAGATAAGCACACAGTGCCATCAATTCATGACTGGACAAAACTCTTAAGAGAACTGCCTTCCTAAGGGAAGTACAAAGGGCCCCTCACTGTGAAAAGTAATGAATATTTCTGTCTTTGAAATGACCAGATTGGGTGGTCAGAAGGGTCAGGTACGGAGATTACCTTTTCTTCGACATTTTGCATTAGTTATACAGTAAAAGACAACTGTCTTCAGGCACAGAACTGTCACCAAACATTCCCAGATGCGGCAGTTTAGACTACTGATGGTTTGCAGGATTAGGGGGAAAAAAGAAAATCAAAATGAAGACTCTTCTGTCTTCTACACATGTGCAGAAAAGCAAGAAATTCTAATTCGGGGGGTGGAGGGGCACACACATATGTAACAGCAAGGCTAAGCATATTTTCAATGAAAGTAGATTTAAAAATCACTTTCCCACCTTTATAACATCTCTCAGTACCATACTGAGAAAGAATGATGTACGTTAAATACATAAAGATAACACTAGTCAGACATAAAAAATGCCCAAGACAAATTTAAATGACCATCATAATAAAGAATCTGTTCTTTTCTTTTTGTATTCCCCCTAGGATTCTGTCAGTAAACTAGAATAAACATGTTATTAAAAGAGAATCAATAGAAGGCTTTAAAATATACACTACCACAAAAGGTCAAGCCCTGGGATCGATTTTAATATAACATTTTTGTGCAGCTTCCCAAAGGGTTCTTTTCTAATATTGTTCTTCATTTTTCTCTCACTTTGTTCCCTGACTGGTGAATGTGTTGTTCTTGTCTGCAAAAGGCTGTCTAAGGCTGAGTTTGCTGAGTGTGTGTCATTCCTATGAAAAGCTGCTAGAAAATGGAAAAAAAAAAAACCACCTCAAAAAACATTTAAAAGTAGTGGGAGGATAGATACAAGAGAGGATGAATGAAGCACAAGGCAATGTTCAACTCACGAACTGTACAGGAACACTGAAACTCAGAACAATCTGCCATCACAGGCCGCCCTGGGCTTTTGCCTCCCCTGGTACCTTGGGTGAGCACTGACTCCTGGGAGGCAGGAGGGTCAAAGAAAGTGGAATAAGTTCAGGTTTCAACCAAAAACTCTCACCACACCAGGTGATGATGTGGTGAGAGTTTGCAGATGCAGATTTTCAATATACAAATCCATGTGACTCCTGGTTCCTCTTGAACTTAAAGGACCAAATGTTCAAAGGAAAAGTGGATGCCATCGACAGGATTCATGGGAACTAATCAGAGGTACAGGCTTCCTGACTTCTGTCCCAACTTTCAAGGCTCAAAGACAGATAAATCACACTCTGGTCCGACCTCATATAAATATGAACACACAGGCTTCCCTGGTGGCATAGTGGTTAAGAAGCCGCCTGCCAATGCAGGGGACACGGGTTCGAGCCCTGGTCCGGGAAGATCCCACATGCCACGGAGCCAACTAAGCCCATGTGCCACAACTACTGAGCCTGCGCTCTAGAGCCCGCGAGCCACAACTACTGAGCCCGCGTGCCACAACTACTGAAGCCCATGAGCCCAGAGCCTGTGTTGTGCAACAAGAGAAGCCACCGCAGTGAGAAGCCCACGCACCGCAACAAAGAGTAGCCCCCGCTCACCGCAGCTGGAGAAAACCCACACACAGCAACAAAGACCCAACGCAGCATGAATGAATGAATGAATGAATGAACGAATGAATAAATAAGTAAATAAGAATACAGGGACTTCCCTGGTGGTCCAGTGGGTAAGACTCCGTGCTCCCAATGCAGGGGGCTGGGGTTCAATCCCTGGTCAGGGAACTAGACTCTGCATGCCTCAACAAAGATCCTGCGTACCGCAACTAAGACCTGATGCAGCCAAAATAAATAAATATTTTTTAAATAAATAAGTAAGTAAATATGAATGCATGACACAGTATATATTTTACATGTTCCTAGTTACAAATTCTATGTTTTTGGTTGCCAATAAAAACAGTCCAAAGCCCAGATTATAGTGTCATAATGTCAGTTTTTTACTTTCAGACAACACTAAGCAACCATCTCAGGACAAGACAGAAAAATAGATTATTTCTGCCTAAGTCATCAGAAACCAGAGAAATTGTTGCCTCTGGAGTTAAAAATGCAGCCCCCCTATCAAAAAATGGATGCCAACTAAGCCTGCTAGAAGGGAAGATGTGAACTGCAGCTGCTCCCTAAGAACCAAGAAAGCTTGAAGTGTTGGGAAAGAGGCATGGGCTTGGAGTAAAAGAGAACTGGGCTTAAATCCTGAGGCTGGCTTTGGTCAGTAGCACAGCCTTGGGCCAGGGATTTAGCCTCTCCCAGTGGCATTCTGATTGTATAATAAACCCACAAAGAGCAGAGCTACCACAGCCATTTCTCCTCAGTTGCGAGGGTGTGTGGGGGCGGGTATTTTGCGTCTGGGGGAATGTAATGTGAGGGGCACCATCCTGCAGGCTACCACCTAGGCTAAGGCAGGCCTCGTCAGAAGGCTCTTGGCAAGTTCGGAGCTAGTGTATACAAATGTACCAGCACAGCACCTGGTAAACAGTAGGCAATCATTCAATGATAGCTGCTGTAGTGATATGATGCTCCTGCCTCTTTTTCCTTTTGGACAAAGTCTATCCCATTTTAATCTATTTACCACAACCATAAAGTACTGTCGTAATTTAGTGATGCATTCTTGTTGGCACTTACTATATGACAACGAGTTTTGCCCTCGGAGACCTTTATATTCCAGTTGGAGGAGACAGTCAATAAACAGATAAAGTGCTAAAGAAACAAGGCAGAGAAAGGACAGCTACAGTGAGAGGACAGGAAAGAGAATGACTAAACAAAGCAATCAGGGAAAGCCTCTCTGCGGGGTTATTTAAGAAGAACCCTAAATAGTAAGAGGGAGTCAGCCATGCAAAATATGAAATACAAGTATTCTAGGCAAAGAACTATGCAGGCACAAACAGGTTTAGCAGCTGCTACAGCTGAAATGTAATGGGAGGGTGGTAAGAGATGAGGCCCAAGTGCATAAACATAAAGGGCAGCAGAGGACCAGAAGATCAAGGGAAAGATCTGGATTTTATGCTAGATCTAATGAAATGCCATTAAAGGATTTTAAGCAAATAAACTGCCATGATTCCAAATGCATTTTTTAAAGCACACTAACACTGCTTTGTGGAGAGCAGGATCTGGGGGACAGGACTGGCTCCCTGCATGGAGACTTTACAGTAGCTCAAGTGAGAAATGATAATAACTGGGCATATACCTTGAGAAAACCATAATTCAAAAAGAGTCATGTAACAAAATGTTCATTGCAGCTCTATTTACAATAGCCCGGAGATGGAAACAACCTAAATGCCCATCATCGGATGAATGGATAAAGAAGATGTGGCACATATATACAATGGAATATTACTCAGCCATAAAAAGAAACGAAATTGAGCTATTTGTAATGAGGTGGATAGACCTAGAGTCTGTCATACAGAGTGAAGTAAGTCAGAAAGAGAAATACCGTATGCTAACACATATATATGGAATTTAAGGGAAAAAATGTCATAAAGAACCTAGGGGTAAGACAAGAATAAAGACACAGACCTACTAGAGAATGGACTTGAGGATGTGGGGAGGGGGAAGGGTAAGCTGTGACCAAGCGAGAGAGAGGCATGGACATATATATACACTACCAAACGTAAAACAGAGAGCTAGTGGGAAGCAGCCGCATAGCACAGGGAGATCAGTTAGGTGCTTTGTGACCGCCTGGAGGAGTGGGATAGGGAGGGTGGGAGGGAGGGAGACGCAAGAGGGAAGAGATATGGGAATATATGTATACGTATAACTGATTCACTTTGTTATAAAGCAGAAACTAACACACCATTGTAAAGCAATTATACTCCAATAAAGATGTAAAAAAAAAGTAATAATTATGAAATCTTAGAATAAAAAAGAAATGATAATGACTTAGACCAGGGTTTCTCATCCATGGCACTACTGACATTTGAACCAAACAATTCTTTGCTGTGGGGGGCTGCCCTGTGTTGGAGGATGTTTAATAGCATCCCTGGCCTCTACCCACTAGACAGATGCCAGAAGCATCCTCCAAGTGGTGACAACCTTAAAGGTCTCCAGATGTGGCCAAATGACCCGTGGAGGCGGCGTTGGGGAGAGGCGGCAAAACCCCCCTCAGATGAGAACCAGTTGGCTTAGACTAAGTAAGGAAAGAAATGCGTGAGAGTCATGATTTTGCAATATATTTTAAAAGCAGAAACATAAAGGCACGAAGGAGAGAGCAAGAATAATCAATAATCAAAGTTCTGATGTTACTCTCAATTTGTTAGACTGAGTTTTCAACAGTTTGAGGAAAGTTCTTTCTAAGTCAAATCTACCTGGGGCTGTACAAACAAGTTAAGTTACATAAACTCACTTGGACAATAGTTTGGGCTCCTTTTCTTTAAGTCTATAAAAACTGAATTGTACAGCTGACAAGTATATTCATAAAGAAATACACAATTTCCAACATATTAGAGCAAAATCCACAGAAATATTAACTTTCATCCACTATTTGACAGTATTTTGACAGTTTTATTTCAAAATATAGTCATGTGAATTAAAAAAACAAAAATACCCCAAAAATCCCTTCACTGTGAATTCTTTTCAAAACTAAATTCCTTATTTAGTGAGCTCCACAATCAAGGCAAAATTGTACTAAAACCTGAAAAACATAAATCTTCAGTGAAACACATCAAAAGAGCCTTAGATACAGCATTCATACTAACATATAATAGGTGGCCTCCCTGTTGGACCAGAAAACAATTTAGCCTCTGATATACAGTCTAGCAGAGTGATGATGAGTGTGGCTTCAGGTTCCAGACTGCCTGGGTTCAAATCCCAACTCCTCTATTTTCTGGGTATGTGACTAGAAGCAAGTATGAACCTGTGTTTCAGCCACCTCATCTATGAAGTCAGGGTACCAGCAGATCAGAACCTGCCTCATAGGGTTGCTGTTAGGATTAAATGATCATTACATGCAAAGTGCTTGGACCAGTGCCTGGGACAAAGAAAGTGTTCAAAAACTGTTAGCTATTACTACTACTTATTATTGCTTATTATTAAATGTTATTGCTATTAGTATTACTTCTTAGGTAAAGTCTTCTTAAATAGTGTATATATCAGATTTTAAGTCTACTCGAGATCTGCTTATTCTGCACATTGGGAGAGGACCACACTATATGATTGGGTGGGGGAAAAAAAACAAGCTATACAACATTATTACTTCAATCTCATTTTGTTTAAGAAACAAACTATACAAAACACTGTTAAGAATACATTTCCCTTAGGGTAAAATATGTGAATGATTTTAAGGGGGAAGAGCAGGGTAATGGAGGAGAAGGGGTAAGATGACGTTTTATGCTTGTATATTATCTGAATTTCTTTGAAATATATTTCTTTTGTAATTTTTTAAAATAAATCAACATTATCCATGTTTTCAGTAGTTTGAGGAATGACCCTTCTAGATCAAACCTACCACATTCTGTAGCAATAATGAAAATTGCAGAAACTGTTGGGTAATGGTTTTTAAATTAATAGACATTTCCCATATTAAATTAGTGGTTTCAAGTGACTTTTTTGGTTTTGTTTTGATTTGGTTTGGTTTTAATCCATCAACCTATCAGGAAAGCAAAACTGTAATCTATGGATTTTAAGGATTTTTGTTTCACTCTAATAATCATTCACAAAATGGCACCAGGAAATGAAGAATTTAAGAGATCTATTCTAAGAAGTTGTGAAGGAGCTCAAATTTAAATCATTAACTGAAACATTTACAGGATTAACCTCTATTTTTATACTTTATACTTGATGCCAAAAATCACACGAAAATCATTTTAATGGAATGAACTGGTTTAAGCCTGGAGGAGCTACACAGTGTATGTGTAAGGAAACAACTGTAAATAGTACATAACTAATAAACTGCCCCTGTGCTAGCTGCACATTACTCAGTGGAGGAATTCCATATTTGAGTTCCAAAATCACACTGTCCCAGCAGCTAGATTTTTTCATTGATTTAAAAACATGTCAGTTTGTGGACTAAATGTGACAACATCAAAATACTCTATCACATAAAAGGCAAATAAATAGTAACAAATACTACAAACCAAAACCCAACAAGTGAAGCAACACAACCAATACAAAATAAGAAAATGAGTCCAAGTTTCTTTAAAAAAAAAAAAAAAAAGGCTAAAGATGAATACAGAAGGAGAAATCCAAAATGATTTCCACTTCACGATCGTCTATTAAAGTAAGTGCTGTGCCTCTTTATTGCTTCCCATAGAGCGGAAGGGCCCGATTGCTCCAGAGAACTCTGCAGAGCACTACTGGGCACGTGTGTGCCTCACTGACTGGAGGCAGCACTCACCTCTAAAGTTCACAAGGCAGGGCCCCATCTGCTTCCACACAGCCCGCCCTGCTGTGCTATTAAGAAAAATGTCCCCATCTTAAGCTAACAAGAAATTCGAAGTGCCACCATCACTGAAAACGTGGACACCAACGACATTTAATAATAAGTTATAGCCAACGTGAATAAAGAATATTAACTTTAAACACAAATTCTCAAAAGATTGTGGTACTAAGGTAAAGGAAGTTTTAAAAATATCATCCAGAGCAGCTGCACAGGTCTAATAACCAGGAGCACACAATCGAGATCATTCTAAAAGATCTTTTATTTACTAATGGTTTAGAGGTGAAAGCCCAAGCAAATGTTTGTTACCTCTTCTCACAACTGTAAATGAAAAACTTTAAAGAGAGCATTCCCTATACACAGAGAAAGGTAATACTGCAGGATGGTGAAGTGCATGAACTTGACAGAGACTTCAGTTCAAACCCCAGGCTCTCCACTTACCAGATATGACTTTGGGTAACTTTCTTCTTTACCTTTCACTTTCCTCACTTATAAAGTGCGGACAATAGAGGTGTTGTGAGGATGAAGTGAGTTAAATATATAAAGTGCTCAGAAAATACAAGAATCCAACACCTATTATTTTTTTAATGTTTTCATTTCAGTTGGGCACATGGGTCCTGTATTCCGAAATGGTTTTCATAACGTAATGTGACCCCAGTGTGTGTATTCTATGTGTATGCCATCTATGAACTGTGAAGAAAGTTTTCATCAAAAAAAAATGACAGCTGCTCTGGATAAAAACGGGATGCAAAAGAATATGGGTTCTCTCAAGAAAATATTTATCAGAAACTTAAGATGAGCTACTCGTTTTTAAGGGTTTTCTGCAACCAGGAAAGGGAGCGGGAGGTTTACTTAAACATGAAAATGTGCCAATGTTTAGAAATATTATAATGCTGAGATAAAATTTACATCTGAATTATAACTATGTCACCCGCACTCCTTTACAGCTAGAGGCTCTACTGGCTAACCTGTTGAGGTCAGCAGAGGAAGAGGAGAACCCTGTGTATTTCTCCCCAGTTGCAGAGCGAACTGCCAAAGGAGGGTCTCATCCTGCTACCCTCCTCCTATCAAGGCATTCATCACCAGCAGGATCAGCAGATGGCTCCCAGAAGGCCCAGGACTGAGGGCTCAGCAGGGTAAGGCCCAGCCTACACGGACCACTGTCCATAAGTATGGACTTCTGGACACAAGGAAATGGACATGAGGCCACTGCCCATTCACCTTCTAAAATGGAAACTGAACTGAGTCTCTCCAGCAAATGCTGTTTGGAAAAGAAAAGTTTACTCCTCACAAATGAAGTGTCCCAATGTGAGAGAAAATTATTCTAGCCAGAAGTTTCTCAAACTAAGCCCTATGCTTCCCAGGTTTCTAGGAAGGGAAAAGGTGGGGGAAATGGCTGACAGAGCTCTAAATCCCTAGTCCTAGCTATAACCAGATGGCACTTGAAGCAGTTTTGTATCAGAGTTCTGTCGGGTTTCCTCTGAATAAATGTTTACAGGGTGATGGGACACAATATGATTCTATCACCTCAGCAACAGAATACAGGGCTCTGGGGCAGGTAGCCCAATTCAAGTCCTGCTTCCACTGCTGACTGAAAACTTTACATATGTCTACTTGAGTCATCTGTTTTTATAAAACAGTGGTAACACTGACAAAAAAACATTAATAGTTTATGTGAATAATAATAAATGATTTACAGAGTATATTACAATGTCCGCTCCCCCTGAGATTGTTCTGGGTAATGGAGAAACTTCAATAAGAACTATAACAACTACAGGACACTCAGAAACCAACTCCTAGAAACTTCCAAATGCAGAAACCAACATTGGCACAAATTACTTCAAACACTTGCTTCATGAGAGAAAACACTGTAATTACTGTCAAAAGAAACATATGAACAAGAAGTGGTTGAACATCACAGATGCTATTACAACCAATAAAAAAAGTTACAGATTTCTACAGCATGCTTGATTGATTATGGTTTTCCAGGTTTAATATTCCTACATGTAAAAATAGCTTCTCAAACAGAATTCAGGGTAGGAGTCTACAACAGCACAACATCAATAGGAAAGAAAACTGGATTTGGAAAAAGTAAAGAGATGTGAATAAAACACAGACTGGATAATCCAACCTTCTGTAATTGTTGGTTATAGAAAGCACTTGTCTCTATTAAAAATAGAAAAGTGTCACTTGAAGAAAAAAGATGAAGTAGCAGATGGCTAAAGATTCCAATACTTAGTACATACATAGCACTTCCAGTCATTTCCCAGCGAAAAGTACTGGGTGGTTAGGGTGTGATCTATTACATTCCGGATGAGTCAGGGCTTTACTTTTAAGCAGAATGGAACAGAAAAGTTAAAGGAATGAAACCACAGAAACACAATATGCATTTTAAAAAAAAACAGCTTTAATGAAGTTAATAAAATAATTAATCTAATATATTGGGATTTTTATACTACAGAAGGATCTCTTAAATGTCAGAGCACATAAATATTTTCCAGATAATGCCAATCAACCATCCACTGCACCTACTGGAGCCAGACCCTGGGGAATCTGCTCACAACACAGCAGGGTACAAACTTCTGTAATGACCTTCTTTGCAAATATTTGTAAATTAGAAGTGAGATTCATTGCCTGTGACAGTTGTGAGAACCCTGAGAAAATATTGACTGCTAACTGATCTTTAAGGTCACCTAAAAACTACATTTTTATGATAAAAGCCACTGATAAATATTAGTGGATCAACAGAACTTGTTCCCTGAAAGTTGGTTTTTTTTTTTTAATTACTATATACCTAGAGATGACTTGCAGGTTGAAGGTATGTAATTTCATAACAACTGTGTAATATGTGTCGATGACTAGAAAACAACGTTTAACACTACACTAGTTTGAAACAAAGATTTATAACAAGTCTCTAGTACCTATAGTCCTTGGTTAATGTCTAATTTTTAAAAGCATAGTTTTTTTGTTTTTAACATAATGTGAAATGTATATGCATATGTATACAGAGTAGACTGCCCTTCCCAGGAGAATGTCAAGATTTTCCAGTACGAATGATTCATTCAATCATTCAACTGAACAAATATTTGTGAGAGTTTACCACGTGAAAGATGCCACACTAGGTAGATGATTTCTTACATTATGTATTTTCAATGTGACACTAGGCCCCCCAAACACTGTTTTTCTATATTGTATTCTTTCCTCCTTCCTTTTTCAGCTTTTTCCTCCAAAGGCAAATAATATCAAATAATAAAATTAAAATGAATTATTATATATAGTGGATTTAAACAGAAGACACCAGCCCTATGAATTTCACCTTTACTATGAGAAACTAAGAAGTATTGATACAAACAAGTTTTAAGCCTTTATTTGATGATATAAGTCCTTATTTGATGTGATAAATGGAAAAATTAATGGACTGTGCTATACGCTAACTTAACCACACAGCTGATAAAATTTATGACTAATTTATTAAACCAAATTAGTTTGCGTCTCACAAATCTAATGTAATTGTTCAAGTAATTAAAAATGGGGTAAAATCTCAACTAACATCCACCTAAAAACAGCAAGCAAGTAATCTTGGTTGATGTACAGCTAGTTACAACATCAAGTAACTATTCCCTTTCTTCTTGGCTTCCTGAAAAAGGTTATTAAAATGGAGGCAACTTTCACTTGCCTTTATAGGTACAGAGGTGAAATTCAATTGCCAAAGGTCAGAGGTCAGAAGTAGTCACATTTTTCTTGCTGTCAGAGACTGACTTTTGGAGGTGGGGCACAGGAGAGAAGTAAATCACATTTTAAAAGTCTATACTCAAACTGTAGCATATTACATCCTTGCTATACTGGCCAGCTATAGTTGTAACACATTATTGTCAGCTATAATCCAAAACACACAATAGAGTATCACAGCAAAAACAGACTGCTAACACGAGCATTTAGTTTGCTCTTGACTCTCAATACACCAAACGACTATTCCATCCATTATATGTTGTGATAAGCAAACCTACGATTCCAAATTGGATCCAACAATTTTGGTGTGTGCACTAACTTTATGTCAGTGATTCTGGAAGGCATCAAATCACTCAAGATTCACATAAAACAGAATAAGATCTAAGATAAATTGAATTGAGATTCCATGTGTAAATGTTTTTTAGAAATGAGAATATAACATATACAGCCATAGTGCTTAAAATTAACTATGGCATCGCTGTGGCCCTAGTAGAAACCTCCTCCTCGAAAGCAACTTTTATTAGGCCACATCTGCATATTAGTTTTACAGAAGTGGAAAGTTGGATACACAACAACGTCCTACTATACAGCACAGGGAACAATATTCAATATCCTGTGATAAACCATAATGGAAAATAATATAAAAAAGAATTTTTATATGTATAACTGAATCACTTTGCTGTACAGCATAAATTAAGACAACATTGTAAATCAACTATACTTCAATTTAAAAAATAAATGAAAAATAAAGAAGTGGAAACATAAAGGAGTTCAGGTAAACTCTAAATGGCCTAATAAAGTATCTTCAGTTTAAATGATTTCTGAATGGGTTCTAATGTGTGTGGCATGACCAGTCAGAGATGCCATAAAAGGATTTCTGAATTAGGTAGGAGATGAGGCAGACACTCAAGAAATCATTTCCAGATAATTACCCTAAATGTGACTGGATTAAATACTCCAACCAAAAGACAATGACTGGCTGAATGGATACAAAAACAAGACCCATATATATGCTGTCTACAAAAGACCCACTTCAGACCAAGGGACACATACAGACTGAAAGTGAGGGGATGGAAAAAGATATTCCATGCAAATGGAAATCAAAAGAAAGCTGGAGTAGCAATACTCATATCAGATAAAACAGACTTTAAAATAAAGACTGTTACAAGAGATAAGGAAGGACACTACACAATGATCGAGGGATCAATCCAAGAAGAAAAGATAACAATTAAAAATATTTATGCACCCAACATAGGAGCACCTCAATACATAAGGCAAATGCTAACAGCCATAAAAGGGGAAATTGACAGTAACACAATAATACTGGGGGACTTTAACACCCCACTTACAACAATGGACAGATTATCCAGAGAAAATACATAAGGAAACACAAGCTTTAAATGACACAATAGACCAAACAGATTTAATTTTTATTTACAGGACATTCCACCTGAAAGTGGAAGAATACACTTACTTCTCAAGTGCACATGGACCATTCCCCAGGACAGATCACATCTTAGGTCACGAATCAAACCTTGATAAATTTAAGAAAACTGAAATCCTATCAAGCATCTTTTCCGACCACAATGTTATGAGATTAGAAATCAGTTACAAGAAAAAAATTGTAAAAATCAAACACATGGAGGCTAAACAATATGCTACTAAATAACCAAGAGATCACTGAAGAAATCAAAGGTGAAATCAAAAAATACCTAGAGACAAATGACGATGAAAACACAATGACCCAAAACCTATGGGATGCAGCTAAAGCAGTTCTAAGAAGGAAGTTTAAACCAATACAATCCTACCTCAAGAAGCAAGAAAAATCTCAAATGAACAATCTAACCTTACACCTAAAGGATCTAGAGAAAGAAACAAAAAAACCCAAAGTTAGTAGAAAGAAAGAAATCATAAATATCAGAGCAGAAATAAATGAAATAGAAACAAAGAAAATAAGAGCAAAGATCAATAAAACTAAAAGCTGTTTCTTTGAGAAGATAAACAAAATTGATAAACCTTTAGCCAGACTCATCAAGAAAAAGAGGGAGAGGACTCAAATCAATAAAATTAGAAATGAAAAAGGAGAAGTTACAACAGACACTGCAGAGATACAAAGGATCATGAGAGACTACTACAAGAAACTCTATGCCAATAAAATGGAGAACACGGAAGAAATGGACAAATTCTTAGAAAGACAGAACCTTCCAACACTGAACCAGGAAGAAATAGAAAATATGAACAGACCAATCACAAGTAATGAAATTGAAACTGCGATTTAAAATCTTCCAACAGGGGCTTCCCTGGTGGCGCAGTGGTTGAGAGTCCGCCTGCCGATGCAGGGGATGCGGGTTCGTGCCCTGGTCCGGGAAGATCCCACATGCCACGGAGCGGCTGGGCCTGTGAGCCATGACCGCTGAGCCTGTGCGTCCGGAGCCTGTGCTCCGCAACGGGAGAGGCCGCAGCAGTGAGAGGCCTGCGTACCGCAAAAACAAAACAAAACAAAAATCTTCCAACAAACAAAAGCCCAGGACCAGATGGCTTCACAGGTGAATTCTAACAAACATTTAGAGAAGAGCTAACACCCATCCTTCTCAAACTCTTCCCAAAAACTGCAGAGGAAGGAACACTCCCAAACTCATTCTATGAGGCCACCATCACCCTGATACCAAAACCAGACAAAAACACTACAAAAAAAGAAAATTACAGACCAACATCCCTGATGAATACAGATGCAAAAATCCTCAACAAAATACTAGCAAACAGAATCCAACAACACATTAAAAGGATCAGACACCATCATCAAGTGGGATTTATCCAAGGGATGCCAAGATTCTTCAATATATGCAAATCAATCAATGTGATATACCATATTAAACTGAAGAAATAAAAACCACATGATCATCTCAACAGACGCAGAAAAAGCTTTTGACAGAATTCAACACCCATTTATGATAAAAACTCTCCAGAAAGTGGGCACAGAAGGAAGCTACTTCAACATAATAAAAGCCGTATATGACAAACCCACAGCAAACATCATTCTCAATGGTGAAAAAATGAAAGCATTTCCTCTAAGATCAGGAACAAGACAAGGATGTCCACTCTTGCCACTATTATTCAATACTTTTGCAAGTCCTATTGCAAGTCCTAGCCACAGCAATCAGAGAAGAAAAAGAAATAAAAGGGTACTTCCCTGGTGGTGCAGTGGTTAAGAATTAGCCTGCCAATGCAGGGGACACAGGTTTGAGCTCCAGTCCGGGAAGATCCCACATGCCGCGGAGCAACTAAGCCCATGTGCCACAACTACTGAGCCTGTGCTCTACAGCCCGCAAGCCACAACTACTGAGCCTGTGCTCTACAGCCCGCAAGCCACAACTACTGAGCCCACGTGCCACAACTACTGAAGCCCGCGCACCTAGAGCCTGTGCTCTGCAACAAAAAAAGCAACCACAATGAGAAGCCCGCACACCACAACAAAGAGTAGCCCCCACTCGCCGCAACCAGAGAAGACCTGCGTGCAGCAACGTAGACCCAAAGCAGCCAAAAATAAATTTATTTTTTTAAAAAAAAGAAATAAAAGGAATACAAACTGTAAAAGAAGTAAAACTGTCACTGTTTGCAGATGACATGATACTATACATAGAAAATACTAATGATGCCACCAGAACACTACTAGAGCTAATTGATGAATTTGGTAAAGTTGCAGGATACAAAATTAATGCACAGAAATCACTTGCACTCCAATACACTAACAATGAAAGATCAGAAAGAGAAATTAAGGAAATAATCTTATTCACCATTGCAACAAAAAGAATAAAATACCTAGGAATAAACCTACCTAAGGAGGTAAAAGACCTGTACTCAGAAAACTGTAAGACACTGATGAAAGGAATCAAAGATGACACAAACAGATGGAGGGATATACCATGTTCTTGAACTGGAAGAATCAATATTGTGAAAATGACTATACTACCCAATGCAACCTACAGATTCAATGCAATTCCTATCAAATTACCAATGGCATTTTTCACAGAACTAGTACAAAAAATCTTAAAATTTGTATGGAGACACAGAAGACCCCAAATAGCCAAAGAAATCTTGTGGGGGGGAAAAAAAAAAAAACAGAGCTGGAGGAATCAGACGCCCTGACTTCAGACTATACTACAAAGCCACAGTAATCAAGACAGTATGGTACTGGCACAAAAACAGAAATATCTATCAATGGAACAGAATAGAAAGCCCAGAGATAAACCCACGCACCTATGATCAACTAATCTATGACAAAGGAGGCAAAGATATACAATGGAGAAAGGACAGTCTCTTCAATAAGTGGAGCTGGGAAAACCAGACAGCTAGATGTAAAAGAATGAAATTAGAACACTCCCTAACACCATACACAGAAGTAAACTCAAAATGGATTAAAGATCTAAATGTAAGGCCAGACACTATAAAACTCTTAGAGGAAAATGTAGGAAGAACACTCTGACATAAATCACAACAAGATACTTTTTGACCCACCTTCTAGAGTAATGGAAATAAAAACAAAAGGAAACAAATGGGACCTAATGAAAATTAAAAGCTTCTGCACAGCAAAGGAAACCATAAACAAGACAAAAAGACAACCCTCAGAATGGGAGAAAATATTTGCAAATGAATCAACAAAGGATTAATCTCCAAAATATACAAACAGCTCACGCAGCTCAATATTACAAAAAAAAAACCCAATCAAAAAATGGGCAGAGGCTCCCCTGGTGGCGCAGTGGTTGAGAGTCCGTCTGCCGATGCAGGGGACGCGGGTTCGTGCCCCAGTCCAGGAAGATCCCACATGCCGCAGGGCGGCTGGGCCCATGAGCCATGGTCGCTGAGCTTGTGCGTCCGGAGCCTGTGCTCCGCAACGGGAGAGGCCACAACAGTGAGAGGCCCGTGTACAGCAAAAAAAAAAAGGGCAGAAGACCTAAATAGACATTTCTCCAAAGAAGACATACAGATGGCCAAGAGGCATATGAAAAGCTGCTCAACATCACTAATTATTAGAGAAATGCAAATCAAAACTACAATGAGGTATCACCTCACACTGATCAGAATGGCCATCATTGAAAAATCTACAAACAGTAAATGCTGGAGAGGATGTGGAGAAAAGGAAACCCTCCTGCACTATTGGTGGAAATGTAAATTGATAGAGCCACTATGGAAAACAGTATAGAGATTCCTTAAAAAACTAAAAATAGAATTACCATAAGATCCAGCAATCCTACTGGGCATATACCCAGAGAAAAACATAACTCAAAAAGACACATGCACCCCAACGTTCATTGCAGCACTACTTACAATAGCCAGGTCGTGGAAGCAACCTAAATGTCCATCAACAGACAAATGGATAAAGAAGATGTGGTACATATATACAACGGAATATTACTCAATCATAAAAAGGAACGAAATTGGGTCATCTGCAGAGATATGGATGAACCTAGAGACTGTCATACAGAGCGAAGTCGGAAGGAGAAAAACAAATATTGTATATTAACACATATATGTGGAATCTAGAAAAATGGTACAGATGAACCAGTATGCAAGGCAGAAACAGAGACACAGACATAGAGAACAAATGCATGGACACCAAAGGAGGAAGTGGGGGTGGGATGAATTGGAAGATTGGGATTGACATATATACACTAACTAATATGTATAAAATAGATAACTAATGAGAACCTGTTGTATAGCACAGGGAACTCCACTTTGCTGTACAGCAGAAACTAATACAACGTTGTAAAACAACTATACCCCAATTAAAAATATATATATATCATTTCCAACCTAACAGAGGCTATGGTCTAGAGTATGTACAGACTGTACTGACAAAATACAGTTCTAGGACCCTATTTGCCCACATTTCCACATGCCTGAAAGCACCTCACACTTGCAGTCTGCCAGCCTGATCCTGAATAGTTGGCATAGCTTGCACATAAGCACCAAAATTTGCAAAACTGGTGTCAGCAGCCTGGAAAAATCCCAGGTACAACAGCAGAATGCTGTGTCATCAAGGTTTTGATGGCACAGAATATGATACCATGTGGAAAAACAAAGATATCAAGACCCTGAGTCACAGAACAATTTAGAAGAATTAGAACCAACATGAACAGGTTTTGAGTCCCTTAACCTTGGGTTTCTCACTATCAGCACTACTGACATTCTGGGCCAGATAATTCTTTGTTTTTTTGTAAGGTTTGTCTTTTTGGGGGGGGTGGGGGGTATCCTGTGCATTACAGAATGTTTAGCAGTATCCCTGACCTCTACCCACTAGATGCCAGTAAGACCTAACTAGTTGTGACAGCCAAAAAACGTCTCCAGACATTTTCATGTGTCCCCTGGAAACCAAAATCTCCCCTAGCTGACATGCCTTAACCTATTTATTTCACTTACATTTTCCTTTTTATGAACATACAAGTGATAGGTTTTTAGAAATTCAAAGTCAGTCTTAATGAGCTCTTTCAATAAAAAAATTCTAAGATATAAACTACTGGGTTATTATCTGCAGCAATTTTTTTCTTAATGGTACGTCAAATACAATGCTTCTTAGAAATCAATGGCATCTTCAATTCAATGAAATTCAGCCACCCACCATCCTTTCCCCTTTATCATGGAACCGTCATCCTGGAGAATTACTTCCTCCTCACTGTGTAAAGTTTTAAGTACTACCCAGTTCTTCCCTACCTAGTGGTTCTCTAGTCTTCCTTTTGATTCCTTTCAACTATCTAATATTCTTCTAAAAATTTCCTTGCTTCCCAAGTTGGCCAGAGTTAAGTTCCAGTCTTTCAACCAAAAAAACCTAACTGAAACAAGGTCCTTATTAAGCTAGCCTGACAGAAGATATTTCAGAGTATTTCCCTGCCATGAAATTCACCAACCTATTAAAAATGTTGGTGCTTCTCCTTACCATTCACCATATAGGTGGAGTGAATGGGGTACAGATGAAACAAGAATTGTTGTAACAGTGTCATGGGGATTCACTGTACCCTTCTGTTTTTGAAGGTGTTTTAAAATGTCCATAATAAAAAGGTTAAAAATGATAACTATCCTGTAAAGAAAAATATCACAATGGAAATAATTTCCAAAGTCCTTTCTGCATACGTTGGATCCCTTACATTTTCATGTGCCTATGCCCCAATCTTAAGGGCTTAGGAACTCAACTACAGTTATGGGTACATCTGGGGTGAAAAGAGAAGACTTGGAAAGCCAGGCATATACCACTGGCAGTCCAGGACACAAGGAACCATCTTCTAAAACTGCTTCCAAGGCTTTACTCAATTAAGGCAACAGATACAATTATCTATAAATGCTTTGTTTCTCCAAAAAGTTGCTTTTAAAAGACAGCACAGAAAACCTTTTTAATGCTTTTTCTGAAGTTTCTTCTCTGGTTGAAAAAAGAAAAAACATAGCTATTGATTCTTCTAAGAAGTATCATACAGATAAACACACTTTTTGCCAAGATTTGACAGCTGGAAGTTTGCATGAAGAAGGCTTCAAACAAAACATATTTTTTAAAGAGAAAACAATAAAAAAGGCTGTACCACCCTCTGCTCCCCTTAAAAGTGACAGAAAATAAATTCTTTATCAGTAGTCATTTGTCCCAGGTTACAGCTAGGCTGCCAACCCCAGTCCACATGAGAGATGAAATCAGCCCTCACTGGCACCTTGTATCCATCTCATCTGCCCTTTACCTTTCATAGAACAGGAGAACAAATGGGAGCTAAGTCATGGAGGGGGAAAAAAAAAACCCCACCACAGTGAGAATTACTGTAACAAAAGCCTGTACTATAGGGGAAGAAAGGAAGACAAAAAATTCCTATGTGAAATATAATAAGCAAAGTAAATATGAAGGTCTAACCAAAAATTCCTTATTAAAATAAAATTCAATTAAAAGTAATAAAATTTCAAAGACAAGGAATTCTACCATAACACGTTGATTTTCTCTGCTTCTTAATAAAAATGGTCTGAATTTTTCTGAATATTTTAACTTCACTATCTAATTATATACTCCATCAACCTAACCCCAATTAAATAATTATGAAGTGCTGCGTGGGAAACTATTGAAATATGCGTAGACACTTTTAGCAGTACTAACTACATCTTGATTTTTAAAACCCTAAGCCATGAGCCTTCTCTCTTTCCTGAGAAAAATGATGGTCTTAATGTACAGTAAAACTCATGTCCTGTTCTACACATTTCAGGCAAATCGGACCTAGCTTATTTAGCACTTCGTCAGAGAGAAGAAATGTTAGAGAACATTTCATAAACCCTCACTTTAGAGATGAAAGATTTAAGGCCCAAAGAGGTTAAATTATACACTGAAGCCCCTATAGCCAGTGAAGACGAGAATCGAATTCAAAGATTCCTTACATTAGCTCTCTCAAGCAAACTAGTGAAGCAGCCCAACGCGCGCGCGCGCGCACACACACACACACACACACACACACACACACACACACAATCTTACAAACCATCTACTGGTAGTAGTCATTGTGCATGTGAAAGATATTTGCATAATCATATAATAATAATGCTTTGTGCTATATGGCAATTTCAGAAATAGCACAGATGGAAAGCACTTGACTCTATCTTGGATTAAAATGTACCCACATATTTCTATGAGTAAGTATATACTTTAAGTCTTTAAAAAGTAGTACTTTTACCAAAAAAAAAAATTATCTATGTTGTTTTGAATATTGCTTTCTTTTCAGTTTACAGCCTTTCAACATCTTTTTGAGTCAGCACATAAGATCTACTTGACTGTCTAATATTCCACTGTAACAAAATTCTGTGTACCATAATTCACTCATGCAGCCCTCCATGATGGGCATCTGGATTGCTTCCAGTTTTCTATTACAAAAACATTTCAGTGAACATTCTTTTAGCAGCTATTGTCAGTAGTAATGACAACAATAATATAGATGTATACAAAAAAGTCTAGAGGAATGAAATGTTCAAGAGTGGTTATCTCTGTAGGATGAAATTACAGAGGATTTTGTTTTTTCAACCTTACACTCATCTGTAACATCTCTGATTTTTTTTATCAGTAAGTGAGCATACTACTAATCAGCGCTACTTACTAACATGGGTACTATCTATAACATGTAACATTCATTATCAGCTACAGTATTGTTAACCTTAATACCATAATAGACGACGTAAGTTTCAATCATAAATATATTCATTAATTTTGAACCTAGCCTGAGAAGTGCCAGGAGAATCCTCAAGAACTACTTCTCACATATTGAAAAAACAGGGCTCAATTGTTCATGCAACTAAGAAGCACACAAGAAATGGTCATTTACAATTGAGTTTGGGAAGGGGATAACCTAGGGCTTTAACAAGCACAATACAATACCAAAAACAGCCACGTTCATACATGTTCAGCCAAATACAAATGATGAGTCTTATTATAATCATTCTTCTCCAAAAATATTCCATCAATATGACTAGTCTGCCAAAATCTGTCTCAAACAGCATGAAGCTCACCGTTTCTGATTTTCAGATTCTTTCTTGGCCTCCTCCAATGCCAGCTCCTCAGCCACTCTTCTTTTCAATTCTTCATCAGAAACTAAAATCAATAAAGAGGGGAAGGAGATAAAACAAGTGACTTCTTTAAACAAAAGCATGAGAACACTCAGGAAGACAAAGCTGAGACTAGATCTTAATAGGCAAAGTTTTGCCAGCTGGTCAGTGTCTCCTTGGAACCACCTAAGCAGGGTGGAAAAGACCAATTAGTGCACTTCAAGAGTAATTTAATCAAGAGTTCCCTGGTGGCCTAGAAATCTCCACACCTGCCAGAAGTTATAATAAACTCAAGAAGCTGCTTACTGCCCAGTGGGACTGAGCCATTAAGTACAAATTCTTTAAAATGATGTCCTACCATTAAAGTCTGACAACTGCATAGAGGGGGAGGAGAGGGTATAAGGAAGGGACTTCAGAGAGGAAAATGACACCAAAACATTCCTACTTTGATAATTAAACATTTTAAAAAATCACTTATTAGAGAAAGAAAATCATTTGTAGTTACATTCATTTTTCTATGATTTACAAAAAAGGGAATTTATGACTCATATTTAAAACCATATTTTTTGGAAAACGTCATTCAAATTCAAGTGCCAACAATTGGAGAGAGAGACAGAACAGTGCTGAGAACACGGCTGGAGCTTTCTAAATACCTAATGACTTGATCTGAAACATCTGGTCTTTCCAATTAGAAGATTTTGTACAATATGTTTTGTAAGATTCTTACAGCTATGATAGCAAATAAAATAGACAAATTTTACATACTCTTTAAGAGCCTTCCATAAGAAATAAGCAAGGACTCTTTCCTCTTCAGTACCCAAAACCCACTACCCAAAATTATGACCAAGAAAGCACCAGAAACACTTAAGATCTAGGAATACACATAGGACCTAACAAGTATTTCAACTGGTTGAGCCTACTAGATGGAAACTAGACAGTACTCTCTGCTCTTCAATGACATTTTATTTGATAATCTTGTATTATAAGCACCTTGCCTTATGGAATATGCAAAAAATGAATTACAATAGGATATGCAAAAACTTTAAAATTTAGCTGACACTGGGCAATAACAAAGAAGATACATGAAAGGTCCTAAGGATGTCTTCTTTTATTTGTGGACTATCAGAAAACAACAACATCAAAGAACATTATCAAGAAGGTGAAAAGACAACCCACAGAATGGGAGAAAATACTGGCAAATCATATAGCTGACAAGTGGCTTGTATCCGGAATATACAAAGAATTCTTACAACAGAACAACTGAACAGAACAATAAAATGACAACGAAATTAAAAATGGGCAAAGGACATAAATAGGCATTTCCCTAAAGAAGATATTCAAATGGCCAATAACTGCATGAAAAGTCACTCAACAGCATTCATCATTAGGGAAATGCAAACCAAAACCACAATGACTTACCAATTCAAACCCACTATAATCCAAAGGACAATAACAAGTGCTGGTGCGAATGTGGAGAAATTGAAACCCTCACACATTGCTGGTGGGAACGTAAAATGATGCAGTCACTATAAAAATAGTTTGGCAGTTTCTCAAAATGCTGAACAAAGTTACCATATTATCCAGCAATTCCACTGTTACGTACTGTATATATCCAAGAGAACTGAAAATATGTCTACACAGAAACGTGTACATGAGTATTATGACAGCATTATTCACAATATCCCAACAGTGAAGACAACCTAAATGCTAATCAACTGATGAAGGGATAAACAAAATGTAGTATATCCATTCAGTGTGATATTATTCAGCCATAAATAGTTATGAAGTACTAATATATGCTACAACATGGATGAATCTTGAAAACATTGTGCTAAGTGAAAGAAGCCAGACACAAAAGGTCACATATTGTATGTGCCCACTGATATGAAATGTCTAGAAAGGGCAAATCTGTAGACAAAGGAAGTAGATTAGTGGTCACACAAAATTAATTAATTAAAACTAGAACAGGGAATTGTCTGATTCAGGCAAATCTTAAGACTTTTTTTTTCAGCATTAAACGTTCAAAATAATACAAATCCCACTAGAGAAATTACAGACAGTAAGAGCTCAGCAAGGAGTCTGGATATGGATAGTCTTTGTTTTTCTATTAGCTAGACTTTAGATAAATCAGTTAACCTATCTGACTTTTGATTTCCTCATCCAAAAACAAAACCGGGTAGGTTACATAGGTGTCAGCTGGCTATGAAGTTCTCAGCTATGCACTCTATAAGGTGATGATTTTCACATTTTCATCTCCTTCTTATAAACAAGCAAAACAACGTGACACATTTTTTCAAGCTCTATTAGTAGCAAAAATTGAGACAAATATTTCACCCAATTAGTACTACCTGATCAAACTATACTCTGAAGTGTACATACCAGTTAGGATCAACACACAGTCAGACCATGTGAAAAATCACACAAATTCCCCTGATTACTTCAAATTATTGCAGCAAAATTTTTCTCATGCAAAATTCGATCAAATTCTCAATCACAATTCAACTGAATTTCACTCAATTAAAACTAGGCTTCAGTAAGACCTTGGTACACCAGGTCTAAGCATGAAGCAGTGAGATCCGTTTTCTAAGTGAGCTGATACAACATATCTTAGTAGTGCATTGTATGCCTCTTACATAAGGGCTTGCTACCAGGGGAAGAGCCAAAATCAGCAGTGAGCTTTTCATGATGATGTGATAAACCTGGAAGGGAACAGTAAGGACTCCATTACCACATGGCGACCAGCTGGGTGGCTGGGAAGGTAGCCATGCAAGAGAGACTGCAGAGAAGGAAACGCAGCTTCAAGGCTTGTCTTCCTTCTCTATATACACTCCTACCTCTCATGCCTGCCAAGCCACCTGCCGTGGGGGTGAGGCGGTAAATACTGATAGATGGAGATAATGGTGGTATCACCTAGGGAGGCCAAGAGGGGAGGGAGAAAGATGGGAAGAGGAAGCACAAGAGATGCAAAGGTCAGGGAAGCTCCAGAAGCCACTGAAGAAGACATGCCCAAGGGACCGGCTAGCTCACATCACTTCTGGTCAAAGGACTAAAGCATAGCTGTCTCTCTAACGCCCTAGCTATTTCTGGAAAAGAAACACACACACACAAACACACAAAACTTTTGGGTCTCACGTCCAAGGTCACAGCTGAAAAAGTAATTACCTTAGCTATAATGGAGAATTTAAAATAACAAAAGATAAAACATGACCAAGCATAAAGAGTTTAAAATCTAAAATAGCAATTCAAAGCCCAGGCAGGAAAATAAACCAGCGTGGTAATGGGTTTTGAGCAAATCTAAGTTTCAAGTTATTTGTTTTTCAATCAATAGAATACAGAAAGCAACAACATATTTCTTCTGATAGGTCTGGTCCAAAGTGCATAAGGGAAAAAGATATACCATTTGGAGACCAATATTCAAAATGGCTTTTCTGAAAACCCTCTTTTCAGCTTCAGGATCTGAACATTCTCTCAAATAAAACTGTTATTAAACTAAAAGGTCAGTGTTTCAGGATAGACTACTTTAAAAGAAGCACAGAAAGGCCAACTTTGCCTATTAGCACAGTGAGTTTCCCGTAGATCTTTGAGGACTGGCAGAGTTTGTGAAATGAGAAAAAGTAAAAATGAGAAACTTTCAAGCCATATAAATCAGACTGGCCACGGAAACCTGCAAAACAAGTTCCGGCTCAGTAAGTAGGGTTCTAAAACTTTCACATAACGTACACACTTCCCTTTTAAAATGTATTAAGACAAAAGGATGCTTTCTTCACACACTTGTACTCTGTACTTGCTAAAATGTTCTCAGAAGCGATTTTTTTTTCCTCAATGAACACAAAGACTGGCATTTTGTCAGTTAGTTATAGGTGATACAACACTAACCATAAAACACGTGAGAAAAAAATCAAGCATTACAATGGCCTGGTTAGAGCAAGTCGGCCCTAAACCCTTTATTTGAAACTACTATTGAAAATAAGAAATATTTGTATTAAAAGCAGCTCAAATTTTTGTTCGTTTTTAGTAAACAACATTCTAAACAAATGTTTTGGTTAGTCCAAAGGCAGCTTTACTGACCGCCTAGCAATCTTTTGCTCCCCTTAGCCACATTCTAAATTTTTAAGTTAAATTCTTAAGAAATTCTAAGAATCTCTAATTTCTAATTTCAGGATCAAATAAAAAACTCCTAACCTTATACTACATGATTCTTAGTATTCTTAGGAACTGTGAATACCATGGTCTTAATTCTCAGAGAAAGTGTAGCATACATTTATTACACCTCACCTGTGTTCTATGTTACATGACAGGGTCCTAATTCTGTTTTCAGAAACTGGTTAAACGAGGGGTAGAGAGGGAAGGAGTGGAGAAGATGGGACACTATATTTAAGACAGTTCCTTGAATGGTGGACAGAAATGACTCCAAAAGATGAAATGACTTCATGAATGGCTCATCATCTATGAAAAAAACAAAGACTGAAAATACAACCATGATTGGAGACTTACACAGATTCCCTGGACCTCAAGGGACATACCAATTTCCTTTGTAACGTTTTCCGCTATGACTTTCCCTTTCTTTCATTTTCCTAGCATAATCCTTACAGTATAATTCCCTCCCCAATTACAGTATTTCTGAAACAATCTCCGCAAGTTACTTAATAAAAATTATGGCTTGCCTATTAGAAAAATGTCAGGTCCTTTGGGATTTTTCCTTTATTCCATTTCTTTCTGGTTTTACCATTTACTGATACATACCATGTCCAATTTTATAAGCCCTATTATTTTCATATGCTAGTTTAAAAACACCAAAGAGAACTATGAAAATCTACTCTCAGAAGAAAATAAATGTATGTAATTGCATAGCACAAGCAGCAGATTTTAGATAAACACTGGATTCTGCCAGGATTGAGATAGCTGAGCCAAAGCTTATACCGTAAGATACAGCCAAATTAAATTTTCAGCTCCACAGAAATATCCATTAATCTTATAATTTCAATAAATTCATTAATACAAAAAAAGCACTGATTGTTTAAAAAATAATAACGGAAGCATCCATGCAATCAATGAAATACAACACACAGTTTATCAGAAGTAAATGACTCACAGCATGTGGGTTGCAGGATAATTCTTGTCTTGCTCCTTATCTTATAAAAGGTACAGAGTTTGATTAGAAGAGTCAAAAGATGGCTAGAATAAATCTCAGGGGTCAGAAAGAAACATGTAACAGTTTGCCATTATCCATTTGTGGCACCATCTAGTTAGCAGACAAACCTGAGTTAAACACACACACAGAGTGTGTTAAGTATGATGATATTCAGCTGACAATAACATTTACTATCACCTTAAGGATAACGTACCCTAAGACTGCCTTCAAAAAAATGCCATTTGTCTAGATACCCGGCAGGGTAACTGAGGCCACTTATACATTAAAGCTAACGACAATGTTGGAATGAAAATCCTTAACTGCAGTTTCAAAACCATAAATATCAAATGAGAAGACACCGTGTTACAGTTTGGCAACCTAAACATTAACTGTATCAGGTTAATGGCTTATTTTGTAGTATTATTGCTCCATCAGGATTTATATACCTTCATAAATTTCTAATTTGAATGGCATAATATGCAAATAATGTCCATTTGATTGTTTTGCTTCACAACAAGCACTCGTGGAAACCAGCTCCACAATACATTCTATGTGAAAACAAAGATCAATACCAGACTGCAGATGCTGTATAGCAACAGACAAGCTCATCACTCATATTCTACAGTTTCCACATCTTTAAGTAGACAATTCATAAAACCAGTATTGAGAATCAGATACACCTAGTATTTCATGTCTTAATATCCTGAATAATAGTTGCAAGACCTCACAAAGCCTCTAGGAAAATAAGATCTATAATTTAAATTAAAAAATAATAATTACCTCTGGATATTGCTTTTTGATGCATAGCTTATTTTTTTTGTTTGTTTCACAAATGGATGTATTTTGTTCACTGGAGATAAAACTATCAATTCAACAGCGTTAAATCTCCAACCCCAAATGAAGTACCAAAACCACCCAAACCTGTTTCTTTCTTTCCAACAGTCCTGAGTGTGGCTGCATTCAAAGGCTTCTCCATAAAGACTCATGACATTCAAAGAGGACCAAGCTGGAAATAAAGGCGGTTCCCATCTAGCCCTGGTTTTGCCACAATTCGTTTTTGTGATTTTGCTCAAAAACACATCATTGCTTTAGGCCGAAGCTGTCTCCTCTATAAAATGAGAACCCAAACTAGAAAATCTCCAACAGCCGTCCCCTTATACAGCAGTGTTAAATGGGACTGAATTCATGCTTGAGCCTCCACTTCCCCTTAAAGCCCGATAACATGAAGGTGAAAGAATAAAAGGGTCTATCGTTGACAACATATACTGCCAATTGTTCCTCTGAAGTGACACTCCACTCATTTGGAAAAACTGTCTGTCAAATACCCTGCAAACTAACAAAAACATCCTCTAGGCTTTACAGACAAAGCAAAAATAAAGAGGGAAGGAAGGACAGGGTGGGAGAGGGAGGAATATTGTGCAGGCTCTTCTAGGCACATAGCAGATGTTCAATAAAAATGTGTTAATCGTTTGATCTGTGGAGTCAAACATCAGTCGTTAGGTGAAATGATTCACCAACTTTTTGGGTAGCTTAGGGACGATTTAGAAAAAACATAGCACACACTCTGCAAAATCGCATATAATCTAAGTAAAAAATGTGGACTGCCATTCAAAAAAGAAATTCAAGACAAATAAGCACCTTCTCCCCAACTCTCCACGCCACTGCCGCCACCACCAACCACCACCAGGTTTCTGTTCCTGTGGACCCTCCTGTACAGAAAATTGAGCCACCACTACCAACAGTATATTTTTTATAAAGGAGAGAAGGATGGGTATTCATTGTAAGCTTACTGTACTGGCTATAAGGTTTATTTTAATGCTTAAGCTCAGGTTTCTATTCTATGGTCAACTATATGAAGTTATTTTTGTTTGTTTAATTATTTTCTCCCAAATCAAGTGACCTCAAGGAATACACAAACTAGGGAAATCAATGAATTCACTAGGTAGTAAATCCACATTGACTTAATCCTATGCTAGGCTTTATAAGAGACGGAGACATATGGTCCCTACCATTAAGGAGATAAGAGTCTGAGTTATTAAAATTGTACTTTGAGGGTTTAGTATTAATGACACTTACAAAGGCGGGCTGTAGTCATGGAGTATTTCATGAAGGAGGAGGGACACAAGCAAGGACGTACGTTAGACAGATGGAAAGGAAACCAAACAAAGCTTGTTTGTAAGAAAAAAAAAATGAAGGGTAAATTATGCTCAATTGTGAGGAGCCTTGAAAACTAGGCAAGAGTTTGGGTAAGAAATATTAATAGGGCATCATGGACAGTTGTTTAAAAATGAAAATAATGAACATTTTGGTACATGACTCTTTTTGAATTATGGTTTTCTCAGGATATATGCCCAGTAGTGGGATTGCTAGGTCATATGGTAGTTCTATTTGTAGTTTTTTAAGGAAGCTCCATACTGTTCTCCATAGTGGCTGTATCAATTTACATTCCCACCAACAGTGCAAGAGGGTTCCCTTTTCTCCACACCCTCTCCAGCATTTATCGTTTCTAGATTTTTTGATGATGGCCATTCTGACCGGTGTGAGATGATACCTCACTGCAGTTTTGATTTGCATTTCTCTAATGATTAATGATGTTGAGCATTCTTTCATGTGTTGTTGGCAATCTGTGTGTCTTCTTTGGAGAAACGTCTATTTAGATCTTCTGCCCATTTTTGGATTGGGTTGTTTGTTTTTTTGTTATTGAGCTGCATGTAAATTTTGGAAATTAATCCTTCATCAGTTGCTTCATTTGCAAATATTTTCTCCCATTCTGAGGGTTGTCTTTTTGTCTTGTTTATGGTTTCCTTTGCTGTGCAAAAGCTTTTAAGTTTCATTAGGTCCCATTTGTTTATTTTTGTTTTTATTTCCATTTCTCTAGGAGGTAGGTCAAAAAGGATCACTGCAGCTCTATTTACAATAGCCAGGACATGGAAGCAACCTAAGTGTCCATCAACAGATGAATGGGTAAAGAAGATGTGGCACATATATATACAATGGAATATTACTCAGCCATAAAAAGAAACAAAACTGAGTTATTTGTAGTGAGGTGGATGGACCTAGAGTCTGTCATAGAGTGAAGTTAAGTCAGAAAGAGAAAAACAAATACCGTATGCTAACACATATATATGGAATCTAAAAAAAAAAAAAAAGGTCATGAGGAACCTAGGGGTAAGACAGGAATAAGGATGCAGACCTGCTAGAGAATGGACTTGGGGATAGGGGGAGGGGGAGGCTGTGACGGGGTGGGGGAGTGGCATGGACATATATACACTACCAAGCGTGGGATGGATAGCTAGTGGGAAGCAGCCACATGGCAAAGGGAGATCAGCTCGGTGCTTTGTGACCGCCTTAGAGGGGTGGAATGGGAAGGGTGGGAGGAAGGGAGACGCAAGAGGGAAGAGATATGGGAACTCGTGTATAACTGATTCACTTTGTTGTAAAGCAGAAACTAACACACCATTGTAAAGCAATTATACTCCAATAAAGATGTTAAAAAAAAAAAGAAAATAATGCAGTGAAATGGGGCATTACAAGAAGTCTAATCTGGCAAAGATATGCAGATTAACTGGATGGGGAAAGCGTAAAGCAATGAGTGGTTCTCAAAGTACAGCCTCATTTTCTCTGCCCAGCCCCGCCCCCGCCCCCCATCCCCCAGCAGCATCACTTGGAACTTGTTAGAAATGCAAATATTTCAGACTCACCCCAGAACTATACATCAGAAACCCTGGGGGGAGGGGCCCAGCAATCTGTGTGCTAACAAGCCCACCATTTCAGATGTTTGCTCAAGTTTGAGAGACACGGGCATAAGGTGATGAGGATACTGGCCATAAAGATGGAGTCTAAGATGCAAGGGCTTTCATGGGAAAAACTGGTCATCTGTTACTGACCGAGAGATGAAAGAGAAAGAAGTCAAAGGTGCACCCAGATGCCAGAAAACTAATACCCATGATGGTCAATTAAGGAAAGAAGGAGAGGCTGTTTGGGGAAGAAAGATAATGAGTTCAGTTTCAGACACAGTCAATTGAAAGTAATGGTAGAATCACCACATGGAATTGTACGCAATTAGATATTTGAACCTGAAATTCAGATTTGATTTGAGACTTGGCTGGAAATGCTGATTTGGGAATGACTGTTACAGATCTCAGCTCAGTGAATTCTCTTGTAAAAAAATAAAATGTATAAAGAGAAAAGAGTAGAAGGCTAGGAATAGGCCTTAAGAATTCATCAGATGAAGGAGAGGAGAGAAAGAAGAACATCATTAGAGACAAAGAAGGAATGGAATGGAATGGAATGGAATGGAAGAAATGAACCAAGGTACCATGTGCAGAAATGATAAACAGATTTCATCTCATGCGCCAATTCCGATCAACTGGCAGCAGCGGCCTGGGATGCTGTGTGCAGGACTCCAAGGCCTAGTCCAGGTTCAGGAAGGAGGAAGATCTGGCAGCATGGCTTACAATTACCTGTCATCCCAGGGAGTGCATGGAAATCAGATGGTTTGGGCATCAGGAATCAGTGGGAGGAGGACAACGGAAGGCAGCAATTATAGGCCTCTCTTCAAGTTTAGAAATGAAACAAAAAGGAATGAGGTGGAAAAATTATAAATAAAAGATGATTTTCACAATTGGTGGAGATCTGTGCGTGTTTGAAGGGCAGTCATAATCAGTAATCTGCAACTAAATTATAAAACACTGATGAATGCTAGTGATTGTTGCTCGAAAGTAATTTAGAGTAAAATGTATACATTATTCAATACCTGGTTGTACAGTAACACAGACCAATTCACATTGACATATCATATTTCAGTCCACCTTCCTAATTATCACACTGATGCAAGCAAGGTTCATAGCACATTTTTTAAAACGTATATTTTATAACAGTAAAACAGTGGACAAGCCTACTTCCATGTGCTAAAAAACTTTAACCAAGACTAATGTCCTTACCTAAGTAACTTGCTTTGGTAAATAGAAAGTCAAAACCATTCCAATACTTAGAGTCATAAATCATTCTTCCTTCTTCCTACTGTTATGAACTAGTGTGTGCTTTTTAGCAATAAAAACTGTATTTTATCCAAAAAATCCATTAACTGCTAACAAAATTCCTAAATTCAACTAAAATATTTAGTACTTCAAACTCTGACCAACACTATTTTCTAAGGGAGACTTTAAATGTATCTTTGCACGTAATCAAAGCCCGAGGAAATCAAAAGACTCAAAAGTCTGAAAATAAAATCTATCTTCTAATCCACCTACAGCCCTGGGAAATGTCAACTAACTCCAATCTCATGACTTTTCTTCTTTTAAATGAAAATAAAAGTTCTGACCCAATTACGGCCCTTTTTATAAGGGGGAAAAAAAGAGTCCTATTTCTAGATACTGGTCCACTACTAGGCAGCAGAAATAGCTGGAGGATCACATATAGTCAGACCTCTGGGCTTCAGTGGCTTCATTTACAGCCCATTAGGGTGCGATGCCAAAAAGGACCTATTTAACCCACAAGCTAACTGCTGCAGAACAACGGCCTCTCCTGGGAAGTTTTAAATAAAGCAGATTTTACACCCATGCTTGATTCATATGTTATTTATGGTAGTTCAAATATATTAAAACTGTGAGACAGCATAATACATATTGGTATAACACTTCTCATTAAACTATTGTGCAATACCCCGTGCTTTGTATTTTTTATTTAATTCACACTGTGATAATTAGGTCAGCCTCTCTTTTATCTGTAACCCTGTTATTTTTTCCTTCATCTAACGAATATCCACCTATTGTTCCGAAAACACTATTTCAATGTAGTCGTAAGTGGTCATAATCTCTAATAGAACAAAAATAATTCTCTGTGAAGCACTGCGGAAGCTCTGTGAATTCACTGATCACAGACGACTTCACCATCTTTAAGACACGAGACTGTGCACAAGAATTTCAAGAACAAAGGCCCTGTCCTATCTTTAAATGCAAGAACGTACTTAACCTTTTTTCTAAAAGTAAAATAAATTATCCACAGTCAAGTTAGACTGAACAGAAGAGTAAAAACATTTATTATGATTATATCCCTAATGATCCACAAATTTCCTTCATACCAATGTCATACAGAGAAAGGAGGTGGAACACTTTGTCTTTCAGAAGTGGTTCATTTGTGTAACTTACACCATGAGCTATGTAAGGCTCCAGGATGTAAATCCTTCAGAACACCTGGGATGACATAAAAGGTCCTTGTTCAGACCGTGGTTTTCTCCCTTGTCAGCCCCTATGCTGCCTTTCTGTAGCAAATATTTTGTAATACTCCCTTTACTATGCTGAAAATAAATGGATAATACAGACACGAGAGTTTTAATCAATATAATACCCTAAGTGTAACATTAAAAAAAGAAATAAAAAGAAACTAATTTATAACGAATAATGGCAATTTACTATGTAAATGCTCAAATCTACAGTAGATAAAATAAAAGAGTCTGACTCTTGAGCTTATAAGTTAAGCCACCACAAATGCAATAGCTACAGTTATTGCAACAGAGCAGCTGCATTCCCAGAAAATTCAGTGTATCTTAAAACCACGGAAAACATACTTTCTGTTGATACATAAAACACTTAAGTTCTGGGCTGGGTAAGCGGGTTTTCAGCTATGTGAATTTCTGATGGGACATTCTGAAATCGAGGGCACAGGACAATCGTTCAAGGGGGCAGAACTATCCGAGGCACTGCAAGATGTCTAGATCCCTGCCCACCCCACTAAACACCAGCAGCTCCCCCACACATTTCCCAAATGCCTCCCTGGAAGCAGTACTGCCCCACCACTGAGCACCACTGCCTTAGACCAGGCTAAAATACTCACCCTGATAAAAAAAAGATAACCATGAGAAACCTAGCTACTTTAAGGTTTGTATGACAACTGACAGTCCCAAATAATGCAATTACAGTAATACACTTTTCAAACACAGATAAATATTTGGAGATGACAGCAAAGTGCCTTCCTCCCATGGGATCTCTGCCTCGAGGTGCCCAAGTATTACCAGCTTCCTCTCTCTCCATACTCACCAAAGTCACATTTGCCCAGTCCCACTCATACAGATCATCTCGATTTTCCTTCTGGTATCCAACATCACTTTGTGCTAATCATCATACTATTTTTTCCCTCTCCTGATGCCTCAAAAAATGTCATCCAAGGACAAAGACTTCATTATGAATCCAACGGAAATGGAAAGTGGGTACAAATTACAGCCTAAAGACCCCAGCTCACTGTTATAATATCACAAGAATGCACAGATACAGGTTGATACCCATCTATCCGAACTATTCAAATGTATTAAGCATTCACAGACATTTTCAGATTAATGCCTTTATGAGAACAACTTCCCAAGCACAGATTTATTTCAAGCTGCCACACTTTCCATCAAAACTACCTACATCAGATAGCTCTTGGACAACTAAAACTATATGTTTCATAGGTGACAATATCAGAATTAATATTGAACAAACAGTTCAAAAAGGCCATATCATTTTTATATTCAAAGAAAATGAGAAAAGGATTTAAAGTTATTAACTCTAAGTTAACTTATAATAATTCACAAAGATTCTATTTTAAAATTAAGGAAGTGAATGGTTTAATAAGGAATAATTTCTCTATAAAAACCAAAAATAAATTAGCTTTCACTACAGCATATAATATGAAACTATCTAGAATAAATGGTAGGAAGGCTGCAAGAATAAGTACAATCTAAACACATGATACTTTAAAAGAAATGAATTTACGTTAAACTCTTTTAAAAAGTGTTACAGGTAGAGGTCCCTAGGAACTACTTTAATGAAGCTCATAATTAGAATACCAACTTATTCTCTGTAAACAGTAATGTCCAATGTACGTGATGATTCCATAAAATAATTTGCTAAGTAATTTGAGATCTCCCCTTGGAATTTTCTTACTAAACCCTCCCTCACTTCTACCCCCATCACCCACCCCCACCTTGTTTCGTATGAGTAAACATAAATCTTCTCTAATTTCATGACAAACTGTAAATTAAATGAATCCAAACTAATAAGATTTTGCTCTGTGCTTTAACACTTATAAATGGCTTTAACATATTTGATCTCAGTTATATAATTTATAGAGAATTTAACAGTAAGAAATTAATCTAAGACATTATTCATATATAACATAAAAATATCCTTAAAAGGATAAAATGTTCAGATTTAAGTTGATATGCATCTGAAACATGGCCATAAAATAATTATAATGATATAACATGCCACACATGAAAGACCTTCATTTTATAATCGCAACCATGGGTGTGGTGTGTGTGTGTGTGTGTGTGTGTGTGTGTGTGTACGCAATAGGATTGTGAAATACAGAAGCATGTCATATTTGATTTCTTTTAAATGGACATAAAAACAGAGCTCAATGAGCAGAACAAAATTTTAATTAAAGAATCAGGTTTAAAGAGACCTGCGTTCTCTTCCTGACTCTACCCATAAATTACCAATGACGTTTCTCTTGAAGATGATATGAAGTGAAATGAGGAGGTATTTTAAGTCCAAAAATGAACTCATTACAAAAACAGGAACTCCCTTCCACTGAAGAACCACGAGCAAAACTCCTGACTGATGCTGTGTAACATTTCATTGAGCCAATACTATAGTTTGCAAGAGGCTATTTTAAGCTGTATATCCTTCAGAATGTCAACATGCTAGGATTTACAATTTCTTCAACCTACAGAAAAGATTATGTAACAAAAGAATTTGTGGTGCATCTTTCAAGAGAATTTAGGATCTGGCTTGATGTCCAGGTCCAATTACATAAAAGTATTTTAGATTCTGATCTCCAAGGTTCACATATTTATTGTAAATGAATTTGATCTGACAGTAACAAGACAATCTGAATCTCTTTCACTGTCTTTGAACAGTGCTAAGGTCACTGATTATGACGAATGATGAGAAGACTAAAGGGTAAAGTAAAACCGATGTTGATCAAGTGTTGTCTAAAAATTCATTTTCATGGCCAGTTTAAATGACTATTAAATCTTCCTCTTAGAAACATGAAGGCTGGTGGCAATGAGAAAGACAACGAGGAAGAGCAATATATATTTTATACATAAAACGATGAAAACCTGGAAACAAATTAAATATCGAAAAACAGGAAAATGGTCAAATAGTAAAATACAACAGCCATATAATAAAATATTAAGCTAATATTAAGAAACAGTTATTAAAGAATATTAATCCCAGGAAAATATTCTCACAAGTAAGTGAAAAGGACTAGATACTAAACTAAAAATACTGTTGCTCTTCATTTTGTTTTATATACATCCAGCTCTGAAAAAAGCACAAGAAATACATACACATATGTGGCCTGGAATGATATATACAAAAATGATAATGATTATCTTTGAATTTTTCTTTCTCTCTTTATACTTAACAGTATTTTTTACCAAAAACACATTTTTACATTCATAATCATTTTAAGAAAAGTTCCAGTTTTTACAGAAACCCTGTATCAAGTCAATCATGAACATCAAATGTACAAATTATATCAGTTTAGCTAACAGAAGTTCAAACCACATTTACACCAAAAGAGAGTTGGCTGGGATTAAAGTGTCCCCAAAATGAGCACCACAAGATTCAAGAAAACAAAACTGGTTTTCATTTTTTCCTTTTACCCCACAGCCATCCTGCCTACACCGCATTAAAAGAGACTATGTATTCTTTTTTTTTAAGGTTATTTTTTATTATTTATTTTTTATACAGCAGAGTCTTATTAGTTATCTATTTTACACATATTAGTGTATATGTCAATCCCAATCTCCCAATTCATGCTACCACCATCAATCACCCCCACCCCTGCTTTCCCCCAAAACAGACTATGTATTCTTAAAAGGCAAATTACTCAAAGAAAAAACAATCACACACCATTACTATAATAAAGTCTGGGGGAGCATTATTTCTAGCACACAGTTTCTTATTACACTGTCTGGAGGCATACCACACAACAAGGGCTATTTGACAAAGAGTTCTTATGGAATGAAAATGATGAAATTCAAAGTGCCAGAAAAAAGATGGCCATATTAAACATAGGTAGAAAATGGGGGGAATCTTAGCCAAAATACTCTCTTTTCAATTCAGTTTTTCAAGTAGCATTTAATTTTTTGCCTTCCATTTAGATTTTTCAATTGATAACACCAGTAGCCCTAGTAAAATGAATGATATGTTACCAAGGACAGCTGATGAAAAATTCTTAGTCACTGACTTAAGCAATCAGCTGAGGTTAAGCTAAGACAGATAAAAGGAATGAAAGATAACCACTGATAGGATTTTCTACATCAGCAACAAATATTCACAACATAACGATGGTGAAGCTCCATGGAGATACACTTCCCACATGTAGCAGTCACTGCTACAAAGTGTCACTATATTTTGGGGTGTTCTACAAAATCACTCTATAAAATATCCATTTGGGCTGTGAAACAGACAATAGAGACCTATTTTATTCCACACAGGCATAGGCTAAAAGAAAATATAACATCAACTATAAACTTTAACTATTATATCTATCATTACATTCTTGTTACCACTAGTAAAATAAAACATTCAATGTTCTTTGCTTGCTGACTAGAGTTATACTTAGTAGGAAATATGTATCAAAATTTAGCTTTGTTTCCTTAAAATGGAATCTGACAACTTCTCACTGGGCCTGAAGCATTTCTAGTAAAAGCTATTATTCAATGTACCAAATTTTCATTTTTTTAAGTTGCTTAGTGCATGCACACACTGCAATCACTGGCTAAGATGAAAAGGTTTTAAATACCTATTTGTGGGAATTGTACCTCAACAACAAACATCAAAACCATCACTTTTCACAAAGCTTTCAAGATAGGGTAGCAATGACAAATGATGGGACACTATAATAGATACTACAGCTTTATCTTGACTTTCATCTTATTTATTTGGGTTTAAAGGAAAATCAAACTAAATTATTCACTCCTTGCAGTATTAGAGGAATCCTCAGATGCTGTTTATGCAGTTTGGATATAAACTGAAAATATCAAGTCTTTTCAATTTTTCATCCATGCTGATAAATCAGGAGTAACTAAAATCCAAACAGGAATTCAGACATGTGAGAAAAGTGAAGTGTTTGTAACCAAAATATTCCAACATAACTCAGCTTTATTTCGACAAGAACTTGTGTCTCAGGGTTACCAACATTTTCAGCACTTAGAATCTTGGCTCTACCTTTTTCCACTCTCACCTGGGAATCCAAAGAAAATTATGAATGACTATCATAGCACAGACTGCCATAAAGGCAATGCATGCTTGGGCACAGAGCTGATCAGAATAAAGACAACAGTCTCCAGCCTGGCTTGCAGTCACGTAGCCTCATGACTACATTCTGACTAATAATATGTGAGTGGACGTGGCACGTGCGGCTTCTAAGCTATTCCCCACGGCATGGGCTAGAGGACAGCTGGGAGCCATTGTGGACCATATGGATAAGGGAAACACCTTAGGGATGCAGAGCAATAAGACAGAAGGAGCCTGGGTGCCCAAATTAAGGAATCATCAAATTACCCAAAATGTTATATAAAAGTAAAATTCTAACTTTTCAAGTCACTGTTACTTGGGGTCTCCATTAGATAGTGGAACCTATCTTCTACCCCATATACCCTGATAAAACATGGCAAAAATTCGAAATTCTAATTTACCTTTTCTCAGACCTAGAAGAATCAAAGACAGCCTCAAAAACATGCACACGTAAGAGAAGAAGCTAAAAAATTAGCTACGTTGAGTATACTTGAAAGAGGTGGAAGAAACTTGAGGGCAGAAGTCTATATACATGCCCTAGGAAAGTCTCCTCATCCAGATATGCCTAATAGGAGGAAGCGAAAATCAATGAGGTGCTTTGTCCAAACCAGGGTAAGTCATTTAAGCAAGTTATTCAACCTCTTTAGAAGAGAATGTCAGCTCTAGAATCAGACTGCCTAGATCTAAAACCCTGCTCTGCCATTTGTTATATTCGCATCTTTAGTCATTAGCTTTCCTGTGACTCAGTCTTCTCACCTGTAAAGTGGGTATAATAAAAGTAACCATTAATAAAAATGTTGTGAGAATCACATCACCTTCTGACATATACCAATACCACATCAGATTACACTTCCACTCCCATAAACCTATTTTACCCAAAACCCCATACAAACAGTCCTCAAATTTCAAATAACCTGAAATTTACTGACTACTCATTTTCTACCCTGGCAATTCTTCAAGGTTCCATCCCACCATCTACTGCCTGTTTAATATCAATCTAACATAATCATACTACCTACAGATTAGCAATTCACTAACTTTCCACCACCTATCCGGCAAGCTAAACCTTTGTGAGAAAATGTTCCAGCTATCTCAAAGTTTGTTGAGAATCTGACTAGGTGAAGCAACGCTCTTACATTTTTTCCTTCTCTCTTCTCATGCAGCATTCTGCATAACAGCAGCAAGGATACAACACAAATCCTACTAAATCTACTCCCCCCCCCCCTTTTTTTTTTTTTTTACAGATTTTCTTTTATTGCAAATTCACTAAGCAGCATTCAAAACAAAAGAATTGATTAAATCACAAGTTCACTCTTCCCATCTCCACCCCTCCCAAACATCTGTACGAAACTCCAACGTGAGCATCCTGTCCTGGGTGTTCCACCTAGGAACCCCACTTCCACTACTCTACATTCTGCTGTTAAACTTCAGAAATTCCTAAATCCCAAAACAAACAACTGCACTACTTCAATACTCCCTTTGATATGTTAATAGTCCCTAAGAGAACTTCAACAACTAACAGCTGAAAAGTAAACATTAGTTTAGGTCTAAAACAGTCTGCTTGGGCATAAGTTAGGTGAAATATTAATACATTAGAGCTTCTGGTAATGTTTTTAGCATTACTGTTAAAATTCCACAAGAAGATAATTATTTTAAGCATGCCATGACAGATTTGCTGCATTCTTAAGAAATGCAAATTATATCCAGGGGCCCTTTTTTTCCAATATAGCATGTCCAATTTTATAAAAGATGTAAATAGAGAATTACAATCCACTTAAACATATTCACTTAATAGCAAGCTTGGTTGAAACACATCTTTTATTTTTTTAAGTGAGCAATACTTGTGCTTTTATAATCTTAAAATGCTTCTCTTACTCACACTGCAGTAATATTTCTTCATTTTCCTAAGATTCTCTCAAATAATCTTAGGTTGCCCTTTGAGTATCCACAATTACTGTAACTTTAAACATCCTTGCAGCACAGGACAGACCTTCAAAGGCTTAACATCAAGAGAACACCCTCGAAGGGAGTCTTACAGTATGGCAAGCTCTTTTACTCAAATCATCCTTATCCTAGCAAGAAGTAGGGATCTTGGCATCCCTGTTACGTGATAGTCATTACAATCAAATATGCAATAACATAGGGAACCAAGCCCTATAATAACATAGGGCCAATATACTGCTAAAGTCATTTAAAGCTGGCCAGTGTGTACATGTTCCCATACACTCTCCTCATCGCAGAAACTGGGAAGATGTATCATTTCCTTTCCCAAAGCTTTTCTCCCCGCTACACATTCCAATGGACAACTGCATTTCTAAACACTACTAGAAGTGCAAATCTTCTCACAATAGTACAATCTTAAAAGAAACCCATGGTAATTTTTTTTAAATAACTTGTAATTTGTATGTCACATGATAAAGAGATTTTAAATTTAAAACATTTGCTCATAAATTACTATTAAGATCATGACAAGGTTTATTATAATATCTTCCTATAGCATTTATAATATATCAAGGTAAAATTCAACTTGTTTCAATCTTTCGTTATGCAAAAATAAAAATTTCATAACTGACATATTATGTTTGGTTTGGGGACCAATAGTATTTTTAAATATAATATCAAAAATAAACAAAAACTGCTTTCATGATCTAATGTTCAGAACTCTTACATTTTGTACTTAAGTAAACTAAGGGGTTTAATTTTAGACCTGTGTTTTATTTCTAAATGACAAGATAAGAGAGAAGATTTCAGAGCGTTATTTGTAAATGCGAATACATTTGGGGGAGGATAGTTTTTATTTCCAAAAAAAAGCAAAACTGAAAAATCACCATATTTTTCTCTTTTTAACATTAAGCATTAAAATATAGGCACACCTCAATGTGCTATATGAGAATTTTTATCAAATGAATACGGCTTACTAATGTAGTGAAAAGCACCCTAAAGCTAATTTTCAGAACCATCATCATTTTTATTTTGTTCATTAACGTGCTTTTTCATCATCAGAGTCCCATATGTTTCTAGACTTTAACCAATAATCCATTATAGGCATAAATTAAATACTACATGACTATGAATAAAAATTTTAAACTACATAAATGTCTAATCACCATGGCAGGTAGGAATATACCTATGTGTGATAAAGCAAATCAGGGACTGAAGCCCTTTTGCCTGATCTCCACTGACAATAACAAAACTCCTTAGACACGCAAATAAAATATTTAAATAATTGTCTTATTGCTGGATTTGTTAAGAGAATTTTAAATATCCTCCATTAGAGCTTTTAGCAGCAATGTGCTCTCCAGAACACTGTCATTCAAGTCCCCAGTTGAGAAATACTGCTTTAGAATGGTACAAAATACCAACCTAAGCAGACATGGATTCTTTCAAACTTTCCTGATAATTGGTTAAATGCCTATGTTTTTAGGTTTCAGGAGTTTCCTACTGGGATGCAGAAAAATAACATTAATGGGGGAAGGAGGACAGTTATACAAAAAATGTCATTATAAAAAGAAGTACTTACTAAAAGAAAAAAATGTACTATTCAACTTATATGCCAAATTTAAAATGATTTGTTCTCAGATAATCAGGAGTTAATAGTATTCTCCAGCCCCACTGTAAGCAAAAGTCTTATAAATATTCAGGCCAAAAGCTTTTGCAAACTACTTGCATCAAGTACAAAAAGCTAGACTCTAAGTGTTGGTAATGATTAGGAAAAAAAACAAACTGGAGGTTGGGAAGAGTGGAGGGAAAGAATGCATATGGCAGAAGAGAAGTTCAGTAGATGTTCCTGCAGGGCCGACTTCGGAGAGAGAATCAAGGAAGCTGAGTGAAGCGCATACTTGTCTGGAAGCATCCTCCTTGGGAGGAGATGGGACTGAGGAGCTGGGCTGTGTCAGAGCGTCCCCCAGGTTCACTGCTCTGAATCACAAAGCTGGCCTGGGGACAGCTAAGCGACATACTTCTTGTATACTGGAGGGCTACAACTCCATTGATGGTAAATATGCTAAAGGGGATTCCCCCAGTACCTAAAGCTTTTCCTGTCAACACACCATCCAAGTCACTCAGGATCTCTGGAGCTACACACTGAGTCAGACAAGAGGAATAGGTAGGCTCTTTCTTCTTAACTGTTAAAGAAGAAAGAGCCTACCCATTCCTCACCTAAGGGAGGAAATAAAATGTTTTTAAGTGGTTACCTCCTGTTTAACTAACAAAAGAACTAGTAGAATTAGATTTTACATAAGGACAGAAGCAACGACAATACACTTAACACTTAAGCTGTCACGTCTGACAACTGATGAAGAGGTTCAGACTCACCAGGAAAAAAAAAAACAATAAAATAAACCTTTTCAAGGAGATCCATGCCCATGTCAACGCTCTTGAACATTCTACTTCCGGCCCCGCCTGTGCCCTGCGCAACAGTCGTCACTAAAGGAGAACTAACAGAAACCCTCCATGACAGTCAGTCTCCCTCATTAAAACAAACTGCCCAGAAGGAGCTGAAATACAGAAGGCTAAAGCTTTTTAATGAAGAAAATACCATAATCCCTTTTTTACCTTTAGGGGAAAGGCAGACAAAGAACTGACTAGAATCCTAAGGAACAAAATATTAACAATTATAGGTTCTAACCATTTCAAATTAAAGTGAACTTTAATTCTTACCCTCAAGAGGCTCACAACATACGGAAGTCTTCATTATCCTTCCTTTTTTTAATAAGGCCTTATATCGTTAGCATGTATTCTAGGTCCTGCAAATTGTTTTTTCAACCTTTATTAAGTGCTAATATGTGCCCAGACCAGCAGGTAACATAATGTACAACTGGCATGAAAAACAGTATGGTCCAATGCAGTTCTTAGCTTGGCAATGCAAGAAGTTCGTAAACTTGGATAAGAAAAAAAAAAAAAAAGCATCTTTATTTTTACTGACTTCTAAGTGAAAGTAAGCACTTCCTCCAATTATGAATGACGGCCTAATATCAAGTAGTATTAGCCACAGTACCTGTGACTTTGTCATCAAAAGATATCATCTATTTTCATAACATATAATAGTTTCAGACACCTCAAAATATAATATACCCAACACCAAATCTTTTTATTTAATGCGCTAATAAGTAAACATATTACCGTGTTACAAATCTGGGTTTCTGTTGTATAACTGGCTTCCTTTGTAATGCTATATATTTTACGTATTTAAAAAATTATTCTGAGAATAAACCCATAGGCTTCACCAAAATGCCAACTACGGCACAAAAATGGTTAAGAGCTTCTAATCCAGTAGAGTGCATAGATTTGCAGTGAAGACCGAAGCTTAAATCCAGGTGTTGGTACCTGTGGCCTAAAGTAAGTCATTTAACCTCTCAGAGCCTCTATTCCTCCATTTGTGCATACTTTTAAGGGTAGCTGGGATGTGATAAAGTGTGAAAAACCATAAATCAAATTTTACATGATGCCAGACTATGATAAAGATGCCAGAGTTAGTAGTACATCTAGGTCAATACAATTTCTGCAAAGGATTTAACCAACTAAAATTTCAGAGTAAAAATAAAGGTCAAAGGGGACATTTTACAGTTTTTAATCCAAACCTTATAAACATCTTGTCCTCAGGTAATTTTTGAAAGACAATCCAGAAAAATCAAAATGACAATTAAGATAAGAACCAAACTCAAAGAGCCACAGCTCATTATTTCACATAATCATCTAAATTTTTGTCACTCAAGAAAAGTTACTTTACTTGAGTTAAATCAACAAGAGAAATATTACCAGTTATATTTAAGATACAAATGTGGTTTATCCTCAAGCAAAAATCAGTCTTATCATTTTATCTTTACCAGAGTATAACACATTTATAAATTATATTGGAATGTTTTGTTCAAATATGTTTTACACATTTTAACAATCACAGATCTAATTACAGGTTTAAAACATTCAGTTTATTTGTGATGTCAGAATTTAAAATGAATTGGCTAAATATGAAAATACTATCTCAACTAATGCAGGCAAACAACAAAATCTTTAACCCTTAGAGATTGGAAGTTACAAGGAAGAGAGGAGAGATACAGATAATCCCAAAAGTCAAACAGTGAAGCTTTAGTTTTGGATCCAGTAAGAGATACCCACTCAGATAGAATCAATTAGTGAACAACCACCTTAACAGGACAGCAGCCATGAGCTGTGGAGATAAATTCAGAGGAAAAAAAGAAAGCAATCTGTATCTCCCAGTATTCTGACATTGGGCAGGAAAAACAGTATGTTCATATATATTTAAATGACCACAAAGCAACAATAATTTTAATCCATCACTGAGACAATATAAAACAGTAAAATAAGTGTAGTACATGCTGATTAAGAAGTGATTAGCATTCAATGGGGATTATCAGGGAAGACTTCATGGAAGAGGCAGGATTTTACTGATTTTAAAGACAAATGTGGCCTATTTTGGGGGGTGGGGGGGGTTAGTGACAAGTAAGGGAAGGGTTAAGAGGCAGGAGGACAGCAGGAATCACAAGGGCTAGTTTAGAAAGTTAACAAGATCATCAAAATAATTACTCATAGATCACTGGGAATTCACTATCAAAAAATAAGTGTAGGGCTTCCCCGGTGGCGCAGTGGTCGAGAGTCCGCCTGCCGATGCAGGGGACACGGGTTCGTGCCCTGGTCTGGGAAGATCCCACATGCCGTGGAGCGGCTGGGCCCGTGAGCCACGGCCGCTGAGCCTGTGCATCCGGAGCCTGTGCTCCGCAACGGGAGAGGCCACAACAGTGAGAGGCCCGCGTACTGCAAAAAAAAAAAAGAATAAGTGTATAAAACTGTCCCCCCCCCCCAAAATCACTGAAAACCTCTCAGACACAATACTGACAGAGTACTTAGATAACAGCAACAATATAGAAACCTATGCTTAAATGTTTCCAAGCTGGCCTCAAAATATTTACATATATATATAAAAATTCACAAAGTGACAGAGCAATTCAAGATGTCTGAAAGCAGGAAACAAAAGTAAGGACATTTTGCAAGTTTCTGCCAAGACAGTGGAGTTTTTTTTATAAATATGCATATATCTGCCCTAAATAAACACATAAAATAAATATGTTGATTTAAAGTATTGGACACCTGATATTTTAGCAATAGCTTTTCAATTTCGTTATTTTTTTTAAAAATCATTTCAAACTTAAAAGAGTTGCAAGAATACTACAAGAATTCACATATACCCTTAGCCCATATTTCACAACTGACATTTTACCAGATATATTTGGACATTTTCTCTCCCCCACCACCACACAGACACACACACACATTATTTTTTTCTGAAACATGCGACAGTACGTTGCAGACATGATACCTCTTATCCCTAAATATTCCAGGGAGATTTCTAAAACACAAGAACAATCTGTTATATAACTACAGTACAATGATCAAAATTAAGAAATTAACGGTCATATATAAAATACTATAATCTATAGGTCTTATTCTTTTTTTAATAGGTCTTATTCTATTCACCAATTATCCATACATCTTTCAAAGAAAACAAAAAAATATGATTCAAATACAATCCAGGATCATACAAATTCCATATTTCTTTAGACATATAATTTTTTAATTTATGTAAGGCAAACTTAAACTTAATAAATCCAGGAAAAATAGTGCCCAGCAATTTTATCGCACTTAATTTTTTCCATCCTATTTACATGCTCTATTACGATAGTCTTCCATGTTTTAAGGAAAAAAAAAACTGAAGAGGCTTATACTTAAGTATATGAAGCACAGTAAATGCTTTGTCACCCACAACAAGACCCACAAGACTCTGCTGTACTCTTGCCAGTTTATTCCCATTTCCCATTTAATCATCAATACCTTGAGAGCAACAAGCCTTGCTCGTCTTTGTATCCCTCATAATTTACACACAGCTATGAATGTTTGAAGGGCAAAGTAAGCTTGATGTTTGAAAGATGCTTCAACAGGACAGAGAAAACAGGTCTATCTTTTCAGGTTAAGGTTAAGATTAATCTCCATTAGGATTCTCCATGAAAGAGAAAAGGGAACTGTATGTTAAAATGATTAGAGAATGAGTGTCTTCACCTGTTAATCATTTAGAATAAAGAAAAATGCCCCATCTTCCTCCCCTCCACTGTCAACACTGACTCCTTGGTCCAAGTCCCTTCCATAGCTAAGGCAGTGCTGTCATTTTCCATTGATTCTAAGAAGCACAATTATTCACATTTCAACAGCTCTGATATCAATGGCATCTTACTGCTGCCGTGGGCCAAGTGGCAGTCATAACACAGTTCATGACACTGTCTATGTAAGATCAAGAAAGCAATAGCATCAAAACATGCAGAATGAGTGTCAGCTTGGGAGAAAACTCCAGAGTAGACAGTAAAGCGCTCTTGTAAGAAATGCTACATCACTAGCACTCTTAAAAGTATAGAGGAAGAGACTGTGTGGAAATACACCGACATGACAACTTGGGGTCAGAAAGTCACTCAAAAACTTGGACTCTGAACGTGAATAAAATTCAGGAATATCATAACTAAGTCATTTCACTTCAGTTTTCCTTTTTAATCTATGTTCTTCCAATAAATGTAAAGTGAACATTCTGAAGGATAGGAAAGCATTTTATCATAGCTTAATTGTCAGGGTTATTTCTCAGAGGAACATAAAATAATGGTGTATCTTATAATTAACGGCATCTCAGATTCAAGAGAACACAGTATTTCCAGCACAGAGAGAGCGGCACTCCATTCTTGAAGAGCTCCTTCAGAAAATGACCACAGCCAAACCAGAAAGCCAGAGTCTGCCAGCTTTCAATTGCTCCAGACACTGACAAGGTTCTTGCAGGCCAGGCTCCTAACACGGCCGGCAAACCACAGAGGGGAGACAGCATGACACACATACCCCTACAAACCAAAACACAGCTGGGATGCTAAATTCAGACCTATCAACCTTGACAGTACCCTTTTAATTACTATTTTTCCCTAATTCTCTAGAGTGATTTTTTTTTTAAAACCTGGAAGCTGCCAACAGCATTTTCTGTTATTGGCCAAGTTATTCTGAGTATCATATCCAAATAATGAAACATAGATAAATTATTTTAAAGCAAAAGACCTTTAAGAATGCATACTCTTGCACCTTGTTCATGTTAATGTATTTTTACCTAATTTTAAACTTTTATACTTTAGGGACTTCCCTGGTGGTCCAGTGGCTAAGACTCTGCGCTCCCAGTGCAGGGGGCCTGGGTTCGTTCCCTGGCCAGGGAACTAGATCCCACATGCTGCAGGCAACTAAGAGTTGGCACACCACAACTAAAGATGCCCCACGCCGCAACTAAAAAAGAAGATCCCACATGATGCAACGAAGACCCGACAGAGCCAAATAAGTAAATACTTTTTAAAGTATTTAAAAAAAATTTTTTATACTTTAGAGCTAAGCATACACATAAATACATTTATATATGAATGAACTTTTAGAGATAAAAGTATATTTCAGATTACTTGGGGACAAACTTCAAAAAACGACATAATTTCCACTTATGAATGTTCACAGACATAGACAATTATAATTACATATACCATATAACTATGACTTGAGTCGGCAGAATATACAAAGCTGCAAACTCAATCATTAATCACAAAATGTTTTGCCCAGGTAACAGTGTTGCTCTACAAAGATGAATGAAAATGGTTCTTATCTAAAAAGCTCACAGTCTATCCAAGGAATCCAGGAGGTAAGAGTCCATTCCACCATTTGCCAGACAAGAACACTAAGGCTCAGAGACATAAACTTGCCCAAGGTAAAATGGCTAGTTGCCGATAGAAGCCAGATCTCATTTCCAATCAGCAATCCAATAACACACGAATTTAAATAGACTCTACTTATTAAGCAATGTTCTAGGCATCAGGATACCCCTCAGGTAATTAGTACCCAATTCTATAGATGAAGAAAACATTGTGATTGGCCCATGGTGATTCAGGACTGACAGGTCCCAAAGCGTGAGCCCCCATCACTGCACCACATTGCCTCTAACTGACTCCACAACAACGGACATTTGCAGGCTCTGACCCTCCCTCAAAAACGGCCTGACACAGCGCGAAATTAGTGCTGTAAAGCTGTGCTAAATTCTCCCTCCTACTTATAATTTAATGGGGAGAAATGCAAGAGTTATTACCTTGCAATAGAGAAAAACAAAAACAAAAAGCCTCCATTATCACACCTGGAAAAACAGATAAAAAGCCAACCAAAATTATACAAACTATTATAAAAGTAAACTGTGACAACCCCTTCACTTCACTGTCCAGCCCCAACAGCCTTGGGCACAACAGCAGACAGAACAAAGCCTCTGACATTAGTTTATGTTTACTGCAAAGAATCTTCAGTGACTTCTAATTAAACTGTTAAAATGTCTATACTAATGTCGCTGTGGCTAACACGTTATTTGCACACACACACATTTGTGTGTATATGTGTATACAAATATTTGCTTGTTTGCTGCCCGTGTGAACCAGGACTACAATAGAGATAATATCAGAATCCAAAGGGAGGCATTTCAAGCCCATTCTCAAGGCACAGAGAAACCCTGACTGCAAGCTGTGCGAAGGTGCCAACACCTTAGTGGTGGCAAAGCTCATTGTAAATTCAGCATTAAAAAGTGAAATGGCATTCGGGTTTCCAAGTTAACCCAAAAATCCTTTATAAGCCTGAAGAATTATTATAAAAACATTATTTTCAGCTGCACCCATTCTTTCTTTGGGAAAACGCATTTTGAGTTCCTTTGTCCAACAATCAGGAACTGCCCAAGAAAGGGCAGGTGACTATAGCACGTAACCCCTGTCACTCTTGGGCATCACAAATTAGGGAAAGCTGAGGTTCAACACATTGCCTTCAGGTCACACACATAGTAAGGGACAGAACTGAACAGGATAAATGAACAGTCACACCTCAGGACTTCGAGGTCTATCAATATCCATGCTCCTTCCACCAAACCACAGTCCTAGGCATTTATTTAATACGTGTCTGAGCAACCTCTTGAGTGACGCACAGGAGGGGCAGGGGGCCTATTTGAAACAATAGGAATATCTATCACCAAATCATGGGGCTTCTGGCTCTCTCAGATCTAGTAAGCCCCCCCATTCATACCTGGAAAGATCTACTGATCCAGCCCCAGGCTGAAGCACTGGGTAACACTCTGCTTGTTGCAGGCTAAGTGAAGAGAAATCAAATGTAACGCTTTTGCTTTAGAGAGGCGCTGAAGAAACCCTAGTAACAATCAGATCCGTGGTGAAGAACCACCCACTGCCACTACTCAAGTGAAATCAAGGTCAAGTAAATCACATCAGCCTCCCCAAAACAGTAATCTGAATCATTCCATTTTTAAAGATAGTTGGCAATCATATGAAAAAGAAAAATGCACACATAATACTGGTAAATGTCCTAAATTACATTTGGTGATATAGTGTCAGGAAATAACTTTTATTTAAGTTATGTGATGATGATTTCATTCAAGATTTCTTGTGGATAGACTGCATGGTGAATACCTTTCGGTTACGATCTTTGTTCATTTTCAAGAGGGCTACATTTTGCATGAATGAACACACCAGAATAGGTGCTCCCTGCTGTTTCATCAACGCAGAAACTACTAGTTCCGAGAGTGTGGGAGAAAAAAGAAAACCACATTACACAATTTATCTAAGGGTATATGTTTTATTAATACATATGGCTTCATAAATGCTTTAGTATGAAATAGCCTTTTAAAATGAAGTACCTGTTAATGAGAAATACAAGATCAACAGGCTGAAAAACCAACTATATCCACCTCTCTTATTCTGAAGATGACAGAAAATAGCACCATTCCTTCTACTTCAGCGAATGCGGCATGTCTTTTCACTAAGACAAAGCAGTGCATAATTCCCTAAAGACAAAGTTTTTCAAAAACTTATAAAAGAAAAAGACACTGTTCAAATATATCCAACAATGCCACCCTGCTGATACTAAAATAACTGACTGCTGAGCTCCTTTGACAGAGAACGAGGTCACTCTGCATAGGCTCATCAGAAGTTCCCACTCACACTCCCAAGCATCTCTGAAAGGGGTACGAATTCCCAAAGCTCTACTTCACCTACATTCTACTGAGCCAACTCAAAATTTTAAAAGAGAATAATAAATATCATCATGTAAATCCCTAAGTGTATGCTGCAAACATAGGAAAAGAAAATATACATTTGGAGATGCTTTTTAAAAATGTGACAAGAGTTCAAGAGCATTTTAACAGCTTTACTGAGACAAAATTTATATACTCTAAAATTCACCCATATAGACTGTACCATTCAATGCATTTTAATATATCAATACTTGCAGGTGAGCAGCCATCAACAGTTACTCCTAGCCCCCAATCCGCACCGCCAACACCCTCAGCCCTAGGCAACCACTGATCTACCTCCTGCCTCTACAGATTTGCTTATACTGGACATTTCATAAAAATGGAATCATACACTACGTGGTCTTTTGTGACTGGCTTCTTTCATTGAACACAATGGTTTTGAGGTCGAAAGCATTTTGAAGAAGCTGGGATGCTGATGCTCATGGCGCCTTCCACTCACTCATTCGGTCATCAAGGGTTTCTTGAGCACCTTCCACAGGTGAGACAGACGCCACATGGGTCACAATGGGACCTGAAGGCTTTCCAGTATGAATTCTGCCCTCAAGGAGCTTACAGCAGGATAAAGATGCTAACACAGCTATAAAAAACTTTTTTTTTAATGTAGAAAACAGTGACTGCCAAGAGAAAAATGTAGACAAAATACCATGTGAGTTCAGATGAAAGCAAGGTAAATAAGATCAAGGAAAGTTCTGATAAGACAACCTTTGAGTTGATCACACACACACATATACAAATAATTAAAATCAAGTATAACAACACAAGGATGGAGGCACTTCCCACAGAAGCAAACCCACACTCCTTAGCTCTGTTCCATCCATATTTACTCCTGTACTCTGATCTCCCACACAGTACCTGCATTCGAAATAACTGTAACTAGTGATAAGTCCCAGGAATCACTAAGCCCTTTATGATCCTAACTGCTCCACCCACCATTTCTTCTCCCAAGAAATGCCCTTCCTCCTTTCCATCATCCCCCACCATCAACCCTATCATGTCTGATTGGTGAACTCCTATTCATCCTTCAATATTCAGCTGAAATATTACCACCTCTTTCACGAAGTCTACCCTGACCTCCCCAGTTAGAGTTAGTCCTTATTCAATTCTTTATGATACATGTGTATCTCTATTCCAGCTAATCCGCATTGTTCTGCTCTGTTCAGCTATGAAATCTCAGCATTTAGTATAGTGTTAGGCACATAGCCAGTACTAAATAAATGTTTGTTGGAACAAGGGCACAGAACACCAAGTGAAAGGCAAAGAGGGTGGACAAAAAGGTTGGCAGAGTCAACCCGAAGTGTGTGAAAGGGGGCAGTAAAGTAAGAGCCCTGGACACTATGTTAAACAAGGAAAAAAAGAAAGGGACATTTACTGATTACCTGCTATATTTCAGCACTGGTACATTATCTCATTTACTCTCTATGACAACCATATGAAATTAGTCTCTCCATCTTATCCTGGAGGAATTTGAAATAACTTATACAAAATGACACAACTATTAAGTGGCAAAAGCTCTTTGAACACTAAACATACACTCTGTGTGTGTGTGTGTGTGTGTGTGCGTGCGCGCGCACGCGCACACACACTTCTATTCACAGGTAATTCAGCTACAGCCTTTCCATTTCCTATTTGAAGAAACTGGGGTTCATTTCCTTTGGAACTCTGTTACTGAAAGCACACAGTTACATTACATCACTGCCAGCAAAGGAAAGGTGATGTTTCGGTCCGCCTTTGCATCCTCCACCCTGGGTCTGGCTAGTCCAGTACAAATCATGCCTCCTGAGGCACAGCAGAAATAACATTGCAAGCTTGAGTAATACAGAAGCCTCAGTACTGCTCAACTAAACGAATTTCACTTGGATGAAGAGAAGGTAGTTCTCAATCAAAGTATATAACATGGCCTTTAAAAGTTTCAGGTCAAAGTCCTATAAGCAACAATAAGAAAAAAAAGCAATGTTAAAAATTATTGTTTTTTAAAGTTTCACTTTGCCATTTTTGCAAATATCATTTTGCAAAAAGATGAACCTGGGTTATGAAACAATGGTTTAATCAGTAGAGGTATAATGTTTAACAGCACAAGAAACAAAGAATCAGAGGAAGCAATTTATCATTTGTATGTTTATCAGGCTTGATAAAAAATTATTTTTTAATTATACAGCCTATGTTTTTCTTAAAGAATTTTTATTAAAAAACTAATAAAATATGTCAAAGGTCAAAGAATAATCATAAGAAGAGGATTATAACCTCCCATAAACTTATAATAATCAATCTAAAATGTTTCTGAGAAAGAATATTAAAGCAACCTTTTTAGAAAAGTTGTATAAAGGTGTCACAAAAGTAGTTTATGGGCTCGATCTCATGAAATTCCCAGAGAAGTCAACATGTTATTTAGAAAAGTTAAAGAAACACATTATGCCCAGTAGGTATCTATATTAACCCACAAAATTAAACAGAAGCTGCTCGGCCATACCAGAGAAGAAGAAAGAGTTGACTGGCCTTCAATGTCTGCAAGAATGCATATTGTACACAAGCTTAAAGCCATCTCTTTCTTGCTAAAAGCACAAGTTTCAAGAAGGAAAATGAACTGAGGGCTGTTGGAGGTATTTTGTTAAAATAATTACATTTTGTTAAATTAATTTCTTCAAATAATTATAAGGACGATATTCAGAATCCATAACCTAGCTGGTTGCATTAGTGAAACAATAGAAGTGTTTTGGGTGAACTGTCAATCTCAAATACTGCTTTAATATTTTTTATTTAAAACAAATCTATCCTGATTATAGCAACTGATTTTCATATCATTCCTCAGGTTCATCTTCAAAAATGACAGCGAGTAATCAATATTTTATCTTATTTTTTGAAGTCATGAGATGACCATTATGTCAACAGCAAGACTAACTGCATCTGAAGGATTTAGTGTAACCACCAAATAAGATGGAAAGCAAATCTAATATAGTTACATGAATTATTATCACTGTGGCACATGGTGATAAGGAGAAAATGGGATGTATTGGGTAAATGCCCATATGAGCTGAGCCAAATCCTTACTTTTTCTTTTATCATTGTTAGTGCTTAGCTATTTCTGCGTTTGAGCCAGCTCCCTGGTCTCCCAGGCCTCCCCTACCGGCCTAAGGGGATGCAGGCGTGGGTTTTCCTTCCAATCCTCAACCAGAAGCCAAACCAATCCTCAACATTCCTGAGTTTCCAGACACCAAACCCGCAGGCTTCAAAGAGCTGGTCCCGGTGCCTTGAGGAAGTGAAGGAGAGCAGAGATCATCCTTTCAGTTTTGCTAGATGATACCTGAGATGCAGCCAAATGGAAGAAGAGATGGTGAAGGGTAGACTTTCTTTCATTCCACACTGCCTAAACATCTGACCTCAACAAGTCAATGTTTACCTATAGCAAAGACTGGCATATAACTGCTTTTCACCTTAGCAAGGAGAGGTCAACACCAAGGCAGGGCGAAATGCAGAAAAAAGTATCATAAAAGGAGGTCCTGAGCGGACAAACAAGTAAATGAAAGCTGTGGGATCTAAGGGAGAGTCAGTAAATCACAATCACAGCACCATGTGATAAGTGCTATGAAAGGAAAGGTACATACAGGGTGCTGTGCAACCCCTCAGGAGGTGCATCTAACCCAGACCTGGAGTCAGAAAAAACTTCTAAGTAAGTGATTTCTAGGCAGGGATGTGAACAATGAGGAAGAGTTAGCCAGATAAAAGACAGGGAGGAGGTGAGGTGGGCTGGGGTGGGGTAGACAGTTGGAGGAACAGTGGTGAGACAGAAGAGACAACACAGAAAAACACCAAAAGATAAGCTCAAGGACTCAAGAACTGCTAGACAGAAAGTTCAACATGACACAGGGGCGTCTGGGAGATGATGCAGGACACTACAGCAGAGATGGGTTCTGCAGGACCTTGCTGGCAACGTAAAAGAAACTTAGACCTCACCTAAGAGGAAGGGGGAGTCTCTCAAGAGGAATGACATGATTGGTTTTACACTTTGGAAAGACTACTACGGCTGCAGTGGGAACAGGCTGGGGAATGTGAGACTGAAGGCCGTGACCCCAAGCAAGAGATGGTTAGAACAAGGCAGGAGAAAGGCCTGTGGGTGTTCCCTGAAGGATAACAGCAACAACAGGGTGAACCAGCAAAAAAAATAAAAGTCCCGCCAACAATGTCAATACACAGGGGCTTTCAGCAGCCATCTAGCTCCCCACCATACAATCTGCGAGATGTTCTAACCCCATCAGGCCTTTAAGTAAAGAAACAGCTATTGTTACTACCCTGTAATTTCAAATTCCAATCATTTGATGCTGGCTAATTAAAACCCATTATTTCAATTAACCACTCAGTCAGGGGAACCAGGGCATGCACAACCAGAATACTGTCTTCAGCATGCCATAGCAATTCCAGGAAAAATTCTGAAGAGCCTTACCATAATGATTCACGTGGGTTCCCAACACTTTTCAAGAAACACTCAAGTACAGTGACAGCTGTCAACCAAGTGTCAAGTAGCCCTGGGGGCAGAACAGGTTTAAAAAGAGGACTTAAAAGCACTTATTGTTACCTGGTAGCACTGACTTGGCCTAATACAGAGCACTGGACAGGTAATTCTTAATAAAGCAGGGAGACAGGAAAGGGTAAACGGAAGAAATGAAATGCTGGGTCAGACTTTACTTTTTTAAATGTTTTTTTACAAGGAAAAACATCATCAACAACAATAACCTACTATTTGGTTGACAGGTGGAAGGGTCAGTGGACTAACTTTGAATACCTCTGCTTGAAGTATGAAAATATTTCAAATTCTCTTGGGCAATTTATTTGAAGAGATCTGGGCCATCCAGATCATACCCTCAAAGTCTATCAAATTCCAAGGAAGGCAAAAATATTGTTAATCGAGTGTTTATTTTACAACTGGCATATTAAATTTAAATCAACAATAGTGTTTTTACATATTGTATGCCCTATACTTTATAGTCCACTAGAGCTGCTTATATAACCAATGTGATATTTTGTTTTATAAACCTTGAAGCATGATTATAAAACATACTTTATAGTCGTTTTCTCTTTCTTTGTGGTTTATGACATATTATGAGTGAGATCCATGATTTACTTGATTGTTACACCCAATAACAACACTTGTTCTTTCAGAAAATACAATCCACCATCCTTTTTGTGTCCAAAACCCACTGCAGCAAAAAAAGGGGGAGGTTCTTTAAAACAGCTTCTCTCTTTTTCCCCTGGTCACTGAAGTTACTTCCTTCCAGCTCATGAGTACTGTGACTCCACGGCAGAACTACATTTCTAATCTACAGCATGCAACGCACATAAAAAAAGAGCTGCTTATTTCTAGTCACTTGGGAACAGGTAGGGAATTTCTGGCCCACTTGATCTCATACCACTTGGAAGCACTAATGAAAAGTAAATTATGCTACAGTAGTCGCAGGGTAGGGGCCTCTGAAGATTTAATAAAAGGCAGCTGAGGCACCAGTGGTCAATCAGTTAACTAAGAAATCAAAGGGCAGAAGTTCCAAGTCACAGAAAATTCTGGAAGATGTCACTCACTGATATTTCAGGACCTACTCAGCTTCTCTCCCTGTAATTCCTTTCCTCTTCCGCTGCAGCTTTTGCTTTTCTGTGTGACTCCCCTTTCAACCATTCCAAAATACCATGGAATATACACTATACTGTCAATGATCTGTTCCATTTTTTTTTAAGTTTTCTATGCTCTCTTCTCAATTTCAAAATAGAGTTTAAATGTGTGCTGGTTTCTTAAATACGACACAAAGAGTGATGAATCAAGTGGCACAGGGGAAAGCGCCCTAGACTAGGGGAAAAAAGACAGAAGTGTGAGTCTGCCACTAGTCAGCCATGTGGGCTCCGTCACCAACTCTACCCAAATCCTCCCCTGACTTTGCCACTTCTACCTCGACCGTGTCTCAGCTGTCTTCCCTGTCCGGATTTCCAACTAATGCTGTATGTTATCCACTTGTCCCATTTCACCTCCCCTGCTCACAAAGCTTCTGTTTTACCCTCCACAGCCTCAAGTAGCTAAAGATAACTTTTTTTTTTTGGCTATAGGGCCAGTTAAGGACAAATAAAAATGCTTATGGGGCTGCTTATTTTTTCAAGAAAATGAAAATGGCTTCATTTAGTGCTATGGTGGAAAACACATATTCTTACCATTTAGATTTGTTCGTTAAATATAAAAATATCAATGAGGAAATCAACACTGCATTTTTAGCCATAAAAATGTTATTAATAACTCAGTATATCTGAAAAGTATCAACTAATGCAACTTTCTAAACTTGCACCCTAAATTTAAATGAAACTGCTCAGTAGCCACTAGGCCCAAAGGATAAGATTAAACTCCTTGGGCTTCCCTGGTGGCACAGTGATTGAGAGTCCACCTGCCGATGCAAGGGACATGGGTTCATGCTCCGGTCCGGGAAGATCCCACATGCCACGGAGCGGCTGGGCCCGTGAGCCATGGCCGCTGAGCCTGCGCGTCCGGAGCCTGTGCTCCGCAATGAGAGAGGCCACAACAATGAGAGGCCCGCGTACCGCAAAAAAAATAAAAATAAAGATTAAACTCCTTAACTTCCCCAACCTTCCCACCCATGAGAACCCCACTAGAACCCTTTATCTGATCTGTGCAGTGACTCTGCCAGGAAAACCTTCAACACCAATGCCCCCACCCCTCTTATGCTCAAGGTCTGGCTCAAGTCCACTTCCCCTGATGGCCTGCCTGCCCAAGTTCTTGAACTTCTTTCTCTGAAGTCCTAAAGCACTTTCTAGACCTCTTATATATTCTATCTCACTTACATATTCATTCACCTACTCCAAAATCCTAACTGAGCAGGTGAAGAGTACTACGTTAGTACTTATTCACTACACTATAATGTTAAACATGATTTGACCAAACTAATAGTTCCTTAAAGTCAAAGATCACTTCCATGCTAATATTTGTTGACTGATAAAGGGTTCAACCATCCATTAAATGTAGATTGTTTATGGATTTCTTTTTAAGAACAGAATATACTGACAAGAGAATTTGATCTAAAGCATACCTTTAAATCAATAGTGTATACATTTCTTCCTTTCAGGAAGTGTTACTGCACATGCAAAAAAAAAAGGGCAGTGTTGAGACACTGGCATCAACAAACTGTCACATATTAAAAGTTGGAAACCGAGATACTGCAACTCCCTTCAGTTCTTGTAACTCAAGTCAAAGAAACAAGCACAGCTTGTTACTGTGAACTCTCCCTACAATGTTAGTTCTAAATGAGCCTTAAAGAGCTATCTAAAAATAAACAGGAGGGCCAGATTCTGGGAGAAAAATACATAGAACATATAGACAAATCTGCTTCCCTAAACTGGCTGTTTAGTTTGGGCTATGCTATTTCCTGCTTAAATTGGTTTCCTGCAATTTGTTAAGGATGCCAAATACTTGGTGATCTCAGTGATATACTTAAAAAAAAAAAAATCAGCAAATCTTTCATATTTTTCCCAATGACAAGAAATGTACAGAGAAACGTGCACATTGAGGATAAAAAAAAAGTGAGTTCATCTGTCTTTTTACCCAGATTCATCATTTTCATCTGGTTGCTAGCGGTTTAGGTAACCAACAAATAGCCTAATAACATTCCTGCCTGATTTTTCATATTGACTTGGGGACACAGTTTCTTCAGCAATAAACAGGATCAACCATGAGAGGTCTGACCTCACTATAAGGCAGAAAAACTAAAGGATCAAAGTGGAAAAGAAAAAAAATCAATATCCAACACTGATTTTTAAAATCAAAAAATGCAAGATGTTAATGAAAAGGTAAGTTTATAACTGCACAAGGTATCCCTTTATGTCAGCCTAAAAAAAAAAAAAACATTCCCTGATATAAAAGCAAACCACCTACATCAGCATCCACACGGTAGGAGCTCCCAAGAATTGCTACCACCAGTGCCTGTGTCCCCAGAGTGAACCGCAGTCACCCCCAGCCCCCACCTCTCCAGGACACCCTCCAAGACCAGCAGACCCAACCAACTCCATGAAGATGAGCTAAAAGACCTTAATGAAGACAGCAGCCATCATTTAAAACATTAATTATCATTTTTTTGGTGTTTTTCTCCCCAGATCAATCATAAGCTCCAGGAGAAACTGTGCCTGTCTTGATCAGCACTGCATATCCTCAGCAGTAGTAGAGGGTTAAGCGCATATTAAATGCTTATATTAAGAAATAATACAAACAGCAACAGTCAGCGCTACCCACCACCAGTCCCTCCCATCAGGAAACTTGCAAAAGCCTCTTAGACAGCCTCATCCACCAGAGGGCAGCCATCAGAAGCAAGAAGAACTACAATCCTGCAGCCTGTGGAACAAAAACCACATTCATACAAAGATAGACAAGATGAAAAGGCAGAGGACTAGGTACCAGATGAAGGAAAAAGATAAAACCCCAGAAAAACAATTAAATGAAGTGGAGATAGGCAATCTTCCAGAAAAAGAATTCAGAATAATGATAGTGAAGATGATCCAGGACCTCAGAAAAAGAATGGAGGCAAAGGTCGAGAAGATGTAAGAAATGTTGAACAAAGATCTAGAAGATTTAAAGAACAAACAAACAGATGAACAATACAATAAGTGAAATGAAAAATACACTAGAAGGAATCAATAGCAGAATAAATGAGGCAGAACAACAGATACGTGACCTGAAAGACAGAATGGTGGAATTCACTGCTGTGGAGCAGAATAAAGGAAAAAGAAGGAAAAGAAATGAAGACAGCCTAAGAGACCTCTGGGACAACATTAAACGCAACAACATTCGCATTATAGGGTTCCCAGAAGGAGAAAAGAGAGAGAAAGGACCAGAGAAAATATTTGAAGAGATTATACTTGAAAACTTCCCTAACGTGGGAAAGGAAATAGCCACACAAGTCCAGGAAGCACAGGGATTCCCATACAGGATAAACCCAAGGAGAAATACACTGAGACATATGGTCAAACTGGCAAAATTTAAAGACAAAGAAAAATTATTGAAAGCAGCAAGAGAAAAACGACAAATAACATACAAGGGAACTTCCATAAGGTTAACGGCTGATTGCTCAGCAGCAACTCTACAAGCCGGAAGGGAGCGGCATGATATATTTAAAGAGATGAAAAGGAAGAACCTACAACTAAGATTACTCTACCAAGCAAGAATCTCATTCAGATTCAATGCAGAAATCAAAAGCTTTACAGACATGCAAAAGCTAAGAGAATTCAGCACCACCAAACCAGCTCTACATAAAGGAACTTCTCTAAGTGGGAAACACAAGAGATGAAAAGGACCTACAAAAACAAACCCAAAACAATTAAGAAAATGGTCACAGGAACATACATATCAGTAATTACCTTGAACGTGAATGGATTAAATGCTCCAACCAAAAGACACAGGCTTGCTGAATGGATACAAAAACAGGACCCATATATATGCTTTCTACAAGAAACCCGTTCCAGACCCAGGGACACATACAGACTGAAAGTGAGGGGATGGAAAAAGATATTCCATGCAAATGGAAATCAAAAGAAAGCTGGAGTAGCAATACTCATATCACATAAAATAGACTTTAAAATAAAGAATGTTACAAGAGACAAGGAAGGACACTACATAATGATCAAGGGATCAATCCAAGAAGAAGATATAACAATTATAAATATATATGCACCCAACATAGGAGCACCTCAATACATAAGGCAACTGCTAACAGCTATAAAAGAGGAAATCGACAGTAACACAATAGTAGTGGGGGACTTCCACACCTCACTTCCACCAAGGGACAGATCATCCAAAATGAAAATAAATAAGGAAACAGAAGTTTTAAATGACACAATAGACCACATAGATTTAACTGATTCTTCCCTGGTGGCTCAGTGGTTGAGGGTCCGCCTGCCGACGCAGGGGATGCAGGCTTGTGCCCCGGCCCGGGAGGATCCCACATGCTGTGGAGCGGCTGGGCCCGTGAGCCATGGCTGCTGAGCCTGCGCATCCAGAGCCAGTGTTTCTTTGAGAAGATAAACAAAATTGATAAACCATTAGCCAGACTCATCAAGAAAAACAGGCAGAGGTCTCAAATCAATAAAATCAGAAATGAAGAAGGAGAAGTTACAGTAGACTCCGCAGAAATACAAAGCATCCTAAGAGACTACTACAAGCAACTCTATGCCAATAAAATGGACAACCTGGAAGAAATGGACAAATTCTTAGAAAGCTATAACCTTCCAAGACTGAACCATGAAGAAATAGAAAATATGAACAGACCAATCACAAGTAATGAAACTGAAACTGTGATTAAAAATCTTCCAACAAACAAAAGCCCAGGACCAGATGGCTTCACAGGTGAATTCTATCAAACATTTAGAGAAGAGCTAACACCTATCCTTCTCAAACTCTTCCAAAAAACTGCAGAGGGAGGAACACTCCCAAACTCATTCTACGAGGCCACCATCACCCTGGTACCAAAACCAGACAAAGATACTACAAAAGAGGAAAATTACAGCCCAGTATCACCAATGAACATAGACGCAAAAATCCTCCACAAAACACTAGCAAACAGAATCCAACAGCACATTAAAAGGATCATACACCATAATAAAGGGGGGTTTATCCCAGGAATGCAAGGATTCTTCAATATATGCAAATCAATTAATATGACACAAAATATTAACGAACTGAAGGATAAAAACCATATGATAATCTCAATAGATGCAGAAAAAGCTTTTGACAAAATTCAACACCAATTTATGGTAAAAACCCTCCAGTAGTAGGCATGAAGAGAACTTACCTCAACATAATAAAGGCTATATATGACAAACCCACAGCCCACATCGTTTTCAATGGTGAAAAACTGAAATCATTTCCACTAAGATCAGGAACAAGACAGGATTGCCCACTCTCAACACTGTTATTCAACATAGTTTTGGAAGTTTTAGCCACAGCAATCAGAGAAGAAAAAGAAAAGGAATCAAAATCAGAAAGGTAAAACTGTCACTACATACAGATGACATAATACTATACATAGAGAATCCTAAAGATGCTACCAGAAAACTACTAGAGCTAATCAATGAATTTCGTAAAGCTGCAGGATACAAAATTAATGCACAGAAATCTCTTGCATTCCTACACACCAATGATCAAAAATCTGAAAGAGAAATTAAGGAAACACCCCCATTTACCACTGTAACAAAGAGAATAAAATACCCAGGAATAAACCTACCTAGGGAGACAAAAGACCTGTATGCAGAAAACTATAAGACACTGATGAAAGAAATTAAAGATGATACCAACAGATGGAGAGATATACCATGTTCTTGGATTGGCAGAATCAATACTGTGAAAATGGCTATACTACCCAAAGCAATCTACAGATTCAATGCAATCCCTATCAAATTACCAATGGCATTTTTTATGGAACTAGAACAAAAAATCTTAAAATTTGTATGGAGACACAAAAGACCCCGAATAGCCAAAGCAATCTTGAGGGAAAAAGACAGAGCTGCAGGAATGAGACTCCCTGACTTCAGACTATACTACAAAGCTACAGTAATCAAGACAATATGGTACTGACACAAAAACAGAATCATAGATCAATGGAACAGGACAGAAAGCTCAGAGATAAACCCACGCACCTATGGTCAACTAATCTATGATATGTGGTACATATATACAATGGAATATTACTCAGCCATAAAAAGGAACAGAGTTGGGTCATTTGTTGAGACGTGTATGGATCTAGAGACTGTCATACAGAGTGAAGTAAGTCAGAAAGAGAAAAACAAATATCGTATATTAGCGCATATATGTGGAATCTAGAAAAATGGTTCAGATGAACCAGTTTGCAGGGCAGAAATTGAAACACAGATGTAGAGAACAAACGTATGGACACCAAGGGGTGAAAGCCGTGGGAAGATGGGGGTGGTGGTGTGATGAACTGGGTGACTGGGATGGACATGTATACACTGATGTGTATAAAACTGATGACTAATAAGAACCTGCAGTATAAAAAAAACAAACAAACAAATAAGAAAAACAACTAATACTAAACTTTCTTTGGGTTATTTATATGGAAATATGTTGATATAAATGTTTCAGACATTACATGAAATTTCTAAAAATCTTATAAGTTGGTATAAGTGGTATAATATTATAAGTCATAATTCTAGTTATTTCTTTAAAATGTATATCTCAGAAATAACTAAATTTCCTTGTCAATTGCATTATTATGAACTTTCATCAAATCTTTAACTGTGGTCATTTTTAAGTCTTTCATCATTTACAGACAGTTCTGGGTGCACTCTGATGCTTTCGCAAAAATGTTCCTATAAAAGGGTTTCATCTTCAAGGAATTCATGGAAAAGACTCTGACAAGTACAGGTTTCTGGTAACTGACTATACTGCTGAACTGAATAAATAAGCATTTTCAGAACTCTAATGGAAAACTGATAAACTCATAAAAGTGCTAACAAAAGATCAAGATGAAAAAAAATTAATTACATGGGACTGAGTGAACTGATGAGGATGATTATAATTTTTGTGACTTTCTGTTTGAATAAAAAAAAAAATCCCACAAGGACTCAGAGGCAAAAAATATACAAATCAATTTTCACTGCAAAGTAAAGGAGCTGTTACAGTGGAGGATTACTGGACTGAATGTCAATATTATGACACAGTGTGAGTGTGTTTCATGTTTGGTAATTGCAATCGTTGTTTTTGTGTGGTCATCCATTTACAATGCTTGGTGTCAGTTTATTTACCTCTAGTAAAAATAAAAATATATTTTTTAAAAAAGCAAACCAATGTAGTTGAGATAGCACATAACATATCAAAGAATTTGAGGCAGCAAGGATATAATTAAGTTCTTTAGAGCGCATTCATTTATTAAAGTGGCATTACAATATGCTGTGTGTCACACAGTATATTATTTTGCCTAAACAGCTTTACATGCAAATACTTACTGCAGTGAGTCACTGATCTGGTTCAAGGTTGGGCAAAAAATAGTTTCAGTAAAGTCTTTAAAGGAAATCACTTTCTTACAGCATAAATTATGTTCTCGAAACTATATACATGACAAAACTTAGTTCTTATTCTCAGAAATCCTAGTGCTCTCAGTCCATCAACTCTGCCCTGTATTCACACATATGAATAGCCTAGGGGGCTGGTATGAATTAGAGTCCTGCAAGGAAGAAAGCATTTTAACAAATATTAAAAATTCAACTCACATTTAATATATCATTTACCTGACACTGAAAAATGTAGAAAAGGCTGGTGACATTTTTATCCATATTATTTTTGTAGACTTGAAAAATTATTTCATAACACATCTAAATTATAAATCTTAAGCAATCTATTATTGGGGCTTCCCTGGTGGCGCAGTGGTTGAGAGTCCGCCTGCCGATGCAGGGGACACGGGTTTGTGCCCCGGTGCCGCGGAGCGGCTGGGCCCGTGGGCCATGGCCGCTGAGCCTGCGCGTCCGGAGACAGTGCTCCGCAACGGGAGAGGTCACAACAGTGAGAGGCCCGCGTACCGAAAAAAAAAAAAAAAAGAAATCTATTATTGGATACTAACTAAAACCCCAAACGCAGAAGAGAACATTAACTTTGAGGCTGTGTACTTTTAGAAACATATTCTTTAAATTTTAAGAAGAATAAATCTGTTAATTTGCACAATCATTGTCTAACTGCATTCTGAACCTAAAGGCAAGATCGTTTCAAAATAGTATGTAGAATATTCTTTTCTTACGTTGGGCTGGAATGGGTAACGGAAATATTCTCAAAGAGCCTGAGCTATTAGCCTTGTTGAGCTTTTTTCACATCAAAGTGCAGACAGAAAAAGCAAGTATTTGTATGGCATATGAGGGTACACAGGTGTTCACCAGCTACCCTGAATCTAAGAAATCAATTCCTCCAATACACTCATAACACACAGGTTAGGAAGCTGTGCTGAAGACTGAGGTGAAGACAGTAGTCCTCAGGGAAATATTTCCTGGCATCCATTTACCCACAATCCTGGGGGAGCTGGGATGTGGTAAAGGCAGGAAGCTAGATTCACAAACACACAGAGCTGTCTAGCTCCACAACCTCAGTCACCACATCATTAAAATCACCTGATGAAGCTCACAAGGCCAAGCACTGATAAAATCTAGACTAAAGCTGTGCAAGAGAACTTTCTGCAATGATGAAAATGTCCTATACTGCACTGTCCAATATGGCAGCCACTAGCCACAGGTGGTTACTGAGCATTGAAGGGTGACTAGTGTGACACAAGAGACAAAATTTTTATTTTATTTCATTTTAATTAATTTTAATTTAAATATTAATAGCCACATGTGACTAATGGCTACCATTTAGAGAGTGTACTTCTAGCCTGACCAACAAAACACAAGGTGGCATTCAAAGAGTTTTCAGTGCCCAGGCTGGTCATAGACCAAAGAGTTCATCAGTCATGTCAAATCGAGAAATGGGAAGGGATGGATCCCTCAGCATAGGCAGAACTTATCTCAACGTCAGTGTCACACTCTGCAGGCCACACCATGAGCATTTATAGAAAGCCTCTCCACCCACACCCACTCTTTCAAAGTATCCTTTTAAGAAACCAACCCAAGAAGAAAAACACTTCTTCTCCTTCAACTCACTGTTGTACAAGAGGAAATACGGGAGAAAGCTAGAAGAACCAACAATCACTTACAGAAAGGTGCTTTCCTAAACTCAAGCAGAACATCACTAAAAAGCAGCTCCTTCCCTACAACTAGTTTCTGTCACATCCTCTCTACAAATGAAGCAAGATGTCATTCAAATGATAATAAAACAGAGTGGTTTACTGCATTTGCTCTGGAGTCAAACAGACTTGAATTCAAGTATCACATCCACTGCTCACCAGCTGTGTGACTTTGGGCAAGATAATTAATCACTTCAAGTCTCAATTTTCTTCCATGTAAAATGGCTTAATACAGTACCTTCTTCACAGGATTATACAGATTACACAAACTAGACATAAAGGATTTAACAGAGTACCTGGCACGTAATAAACGTTACTTAAATGTTATTTATTACTATTCCATCATTAGTTCACCATCACCATCCTATCTCCTTAACATAGTAGGTAGAAAAGAAATCTACCTAGGGACTTCCCTGGTGGTCCAGTGGTAAGGAATCCGCCTTCCAACGCAGGTGATGCGGGTTCAATCCCTGGTCGAACCCATTAAGATCCCACATGTCGCGGGGGAACTAAGCCCACAAGCCACAACTACTGAGCCTGCATGCCTCAACTAGAGAGGCTGCATGCCACAAACTACAGAGCCCACGCACTCTGGAGCCAGCGTGCCACAACTACAGAGAAGCCCGTGCACCACAACGAAAGATCCCGCATGCCTCAATGAAGAGCCCGCATGCTGCAACTAAGACCCGACACAGCAAGAATACAATAAATAATTTTTTTAAAAAAAAGGAAAAGAAGAAATCTACCTAGAACAAAGCATATTTTAGATCAAATTCCAATTTTTAAAATATCCATATGTCAAAAGATAATGTTGGAAAAGCAAAAAGGGACAAGTCATGGTGTACCTCAGAAGCCAAGAAAAGCAATTCAAATTATATTCTAAGTACCATGGAGATCTACCACTAGGATATGATATGAGCTGACGTATTTTTTTAAAGATTGCTGAGGCCTCTGGGTGCTTGGCAGAGCATAGAGGGAGGACAAGAGTGGAAGTAGGGAGCCAGTTAAGAGGCTTCAGCAAAAGACAAGGTAAGAGATGGTGGTTACCTCGACTGGAGCTGCAGCAGTAAAGATAGACAAGCAAAGAACATATCCAAACATATTCTGGAGATGGAGCTGACAAGACTAGCTAATGGTCTAATATGAGAATTAAGAAAGGGACTTGCCTGGCGGTGCAGTGGTTAAGAATCCACCTGCCAATGCAGGGGACACGGGTTTGAGCCCTGGCCTGGGAAGATCCCACGTGCCGCAAGCAACTAAGCCCACGTGCCACAACTACTGAGCCTGTGCTCTACAGCTGTAAGCCACAACTACTGAGCCGACAAGCCACAACTACTGAAGCGCACGCCTAGAGCCCCTGCTCCGCGACAAGAGAAGCCACCACAATGAGAAGCCCATGCACCACAATGAAGAGTAGCCCCCTCTCGCCACAACTAGAGAAAGCCCACACACAGCAACGAAGACCCAACACAGCCAAAAATAAAAAATAAATAAAATTTTTAAAAGATCTGTAATCCCGATTATAATAAAATAATTTTTTTTTAAAAATTAAGAAAAAAAGAGGAAACAAGGATGAATCCCAGTGCCATTTACTGGGAAAGATAAAGAGGAGAAGCAACTCTGAAGAAGAATAAAAAGCTTTGTCTTGGATCTGCTAAGTTGAAGAATTTTAAGTGGAGATGTGAAGTAGACAATTGTCGGAGTCAAGTTTCAAGGAGAGGTCAGGGCTAGAGATACAATTTTGGGAGTCACGGGCATCTACACAATGACTCAAAAGGCATACAATTTGATGACATTAGTGGAAATCAGCAAAGAAGACTAGACTAAGGATGCAAGTAAGGTATAAGGAAAACCAAGAGTGTGGCCCAGAAGCCAAAAAAAGGGTTTCCAGCAGAGGGGGTGGTCACCTTCTATCTAACCTTAATGAACGATGAACACTTCTTAATGCTAAATAAAAAGTTTGCAAAGGACAAGAACTATTTCTTATTCATCTTGGCACCTTCTGCTCTACACACATCAGAAGTTCAACTCATGGTTACTGACTTAATGATTAGTAAGAGGGTCACAAATGCCCCCAAGTGAATGGCATTTGGGCAACATCTCATCTTTCTCAAGGTATTTCAGTCTATAACCAGATTTACCACACAATACCCCTTTCTAATAAATAATGAAAATTCTCGTTTAGTCCAAGTTTAATCATCTCAACTATTTTCTCATTGCCATTTCACCAAAAAACAGCATGTCCATCCATCAAATTTAGCAGCAATAAGAACAGTGCCAGACACATAGCAGGTGCTCAATAAATATTAGTTGGATGAATAAATGGACAGGGTAAGAGAGAGAAAAGAAAGAGAGAAAGAGAAAAGAAAGAGAGAAAAGAAAGAAAAAGAAACAGTCTCTTATCCTACAGGATAAGAGAGGTAAAATGAGACAATAATTCTCTATGGATTTCATTTAACATCATATTTTCCTCAATAATTAAGACTATGAAGGAATAAACTTAAGAAACTTAAAGAAATCTATTAAGATAGTAAAATCATCAGAGATTTTCATCTGGAAGCAATAAATCAGTATTTTCTAAGTTCAATTTTTTTTTAATAAATATTTACTCCCAAACCTCTCATATCCCTATAAGTAATTCATTTTACACAAAAAGATATGAAATAACCTTCCAAAGCCTAACAGAGGATTCAGGAGCTGGAAGAGAAAAAACATTCCCAAAGACTGTTTGAAAGTAGATTCATTCCACTTTTAGTTCAAAGAATTTTAAAAGAAACCCTGGTACTAACCAATATAGTCGGCCTTCCATACCTGCAGGTTCCGCATCCACAGATTCCACCAACCACAGGTTGAAAATATTCAGGGAAAAAAAAAAAAATTCCAGAAAATCCCAAAAAGCAAAACTTGAATTTGCCATGCAGGCAATTATTTACTTGGCATTTACAGTGTATTAGGTATCATAAATAATCTAGAGATGATTTAAAGTATATGGGAGGATGTGCATAGGTTATAAGCAAGTACTACCCATTTTACATAAAGGACTTGCACATCCATGGATTTTGGTATCCAAGAGGGTCCTGGAACCAATACCCATGGATACCAAAGGAAGACTATTCCCCCATAAAAAGTCGAACATCCAAAAAACAAAAGACAGAAGTGCAGAAGAGCTTGACTATTGAGTGAACTTTACCACTTATAATTTTTCTGCTAAGAACTCAGAAATTAAAATTCTGAAATACCTGAGGCACCGTAAGCTCCAGAATACCGCTGAGACTTCGGACCAGATGGAGAGGTTTCCTTCATACGATCAATCACATTTTCCGAAAGCTGAAAAAGCAACGTCAAAATAAAATCAATTATTAAAGAACAAGAAAGAAAACAGTACAGTAGCATCCAAGTAATTCAGCCATCCATACCAGTATGCATAACAAATGCCCCGAAGAAATTAGACTAAATCTAATAGCTGTAACACTAAAAGCAAGTAAGAACAATTTTAAGATTTCAAGATGCACCCCATAGCACTACTTCATTTCTTCTAATGCACTGCTAATTGCTCATTATAAATAACTCTTTTCCTCATTTTATACTGTGCACTAAATTGTAATCTCTGAGAAAATGTAAGCCATCAGAACTCCTTCGACTTTCCTCCCCTGTCCTACAAATTAAGCTTGCAGCAGGCCTTAGCTCCTTCTTTCCCTCCAGCCCCAAATGAAATGGTGTCCCTCCCTCCCTCCCTCCCTCCCGTTCAAGGCTAACCACAAACAATCCCTCTTTCAACAGATTTCATTATGCACCAACTGTGTGCCAGCCAACTATGGGTGGCAGAAGTCATCAAGGTGCTTAAAGTCAAGAAGAAACAGACAATCATCATGCATTTAAATATAATGTGAAGGATGTTACTTAATGCAGTTGGCCTGTAATGGAAGGGCTGACAGCACAATGGGCAGATGGGCAGGGCATCTAGACAGGCTGTGGGAGTGAGGCTGAGCCGGGGGCTGAGAAGGATGAAGAGTACTTAGAAAGAGAAGGAGTAGGATAAGAGTACTCTAAGAAGAGAGTACTGCATGAAGCTATAGTTAAGCAGCAGGGCTTATCAGCATAGCAAGGGGAAACATCAAGCAGGCAGTTGGCAACAGGGCAGGGGCTCTGAGGAACTCAGGCTAGGAGATTTGAGAGTCATCAGCCCACAACACCCCCCACCCCGCAACTTACCAGATCATCCTTTTCTATTTTCTTCACAGCACTTACCACTATCTGATTCTTTCTTGTTTATTGCCTGCCTTTCTCACTAGAAAGAAAGCTCCAGGAAAGCATGGATTTGGCTGTCCTGTCTAGTATTATATCCCCAGAGCCTCAATAAGCCTGGTTAAATGAGTGAATGGTTAAATAAATGAAACTATATGAATGAATAAAAGAATGGCTGAAGCAGGAAGCTGAGGAGGGGGCTTAGTGAAAGGGAAGGTGAAGAGGGAAATAAGATTCTAGATTTTGAAGACTCTTAGTAAATCCTTCAAGTTAGGGAGTTGAACTAGATCCTGAGGACGGCTGGGCACTACTGAAGGATTTTAAGCAGGGTAATGACACAATCAGACTTGCATTTTAGAAAGATCACTCTAGCTACAGTATGGAGGACAGACTGGAGGGGGACAAGAAAAGAAGAGGACCCCTGAAGGACGCTAAAGGACCAATTAAGAAGCTATTAAGCATATGTCCACACAAAGATTTGCCTGGGAATGTGCAGAGCAGCATTACTCATAATAGCAAACAAATACCCATATTCCAGTGAATGGATAAACAAAACATATATCCATACAATGGACTACAATTCATCAATGAAAAGAACTGAAGTTCTGATAGATGCTTCTATATGGATAGACCCAAAAAACAACTAAGTAAAGGAAGCCAGACACAGAAGGCCACATATTGTATAATTCTATTTACATGAAATGCCCAGAAAAGGTAACTCTATACAGACAGAAAATAGATAAGTGGTTGCCTAAGGCTAGGATAAGAATGGAGATTAACTAGAAATGGACATGAAGATTTTATTGGGATGATGAAAATGTTCTAGAACTGGACTGTGGTGATGGTTGCACAATTTTGCAAATTTATTAGAAAGCGTTGTACACAGAAAACAGGTGAATTTTATATGTAAATTACACCACAATAAAGTTGTTCTTAGAAAATAAAAAACACGTTCCAGGGAGAACACATTCAAAAGATATTTAGGATTCAAAATGGCTAACCTTCACTGAGTGCTTATTATGTGCCAGGCACTTACACTAAACTAAACACTTGACCCACTTAACCCTTCACAATCCTGAGATACTTTTATTACCTCCATTGTATAGGTGAGGAAACTGAAGCAAAGCCAGATTAAATAATTTGCACTGGACCTTACGAGTTGTCAGCAATGCAGCCAGAATTCAAACCCAGGAAGTCTGAGTGTCAAGGTCACAGTCAGCTGTCCCCTTCACTGCCAGATTCATTGTCTGACTAGATGAGGGCGAAGCAGAAATCATCAAGAAGGTTTCCAGGTCAAGTAATGGGGTGATCCCCCTCCCACATCCTTAAGAACCTTCTTCCAGTTTCCACTTCCTTAACACACCACTATCTGGCTTGTAACCCAATACAGCAGAGAAAGTGTTCCAGTAAAAGTCACCACTGATCAAATAAATAACCTTCTATATTTATGTTTATATAAATAAATCTTTTTTATTTATACTTATAAAGCACCTAATTTATATGACTTCCTTTTGCTCACTCCCCTCTTCCGAAAACCCCTCCCCTGCTTTTCCAACATCCCTTCCTGCTTGTCCTAGGACTCTGGCTGAGTCTTCTCTCTTCTGCAGGCTTCCCCTCCCCTTGAATGCTAGAGGTCCCCACATTTTGTTCCTTGCCTTGATTTTCTTCTCACTCTACATGCTCTTGCTGGTACTCTCATTCACTCCCTTGATTTTTTTAACTGCTGTTGATTAATGAATGAATTCTAAACCATTATCTCCAGCCCAAGAGCTGTATTCCGAAAGCCAGACCTAAACACTTAATTGCCTAATGGACACCTCCCCTGGGACAGACCACAAGCGCCTCAAACCCAACACGTCGCAAGCTGGATTCACGTTTGCCAAAACTCCCTTCTTCCTCTTGCTTTCCTTATCTCATTAATGACACCACCTCCATCCAGCTTCTAAATCAAAACATAGGACTTCTTGACTCTTCTCTCTCTTATTCTCTTAGCCATGACTTCCTCAACTCCTCAAAGTTTAACGAATTCATCATCTCTCCTCGCATCCCATTTCCCCTGCCCTAATTCATGGCACCATCAATATTCCTCCTAAAATGCAAATCTGATTATGGTAATTCCCGTTTCAAATCCTTCAATAGCTACCTCTGTTGACAAGAAAGTCCTGATTCTTCTGTGTGGCGTTCAAGACTTCCTCTTCATTTGGTTATGGCCTAACTCTCCAACCTCAGCTTCCATAGCTTTTCCCCCAAGACCTCATACCCTGTTCGCCACCCACACTGGCTACTTGTTGCCATCTCTTTGCCTTTATACATGGCTACATTGCCTTCTCCCTGGGCCCCTTGGGAGAGAACTGCCTTTCAAAATTCAGTTCAAACACTAAAGCCATTTCATTCCAATTCTGCTTACCCAACGCTACCCTTCTTGTGCCCCACAGGTACCTTGCACAAATTTCCAGTGCAGTGCTCCAGTGACAGAACAAGCAACTGCCTTTCTGCAAAACTGTGAGCTCCTGTATTAGCCATTCAACAAGGTTTACTAGGCCAAGCACTAATTGAGGCCCTTGTGAGACATCAGTGAACAAAACAGTTTGTACCTGAACTGTTACTTATATCTCATGACCCAAACCAGAATGGAGGTGAGACAGTAAAGGGAAAGTCCACAGCTCAAAAGTTGTAACCTTTTAAGGAAAAACCATGACTCCTTTCTTGGAAGAGAAGTGGAAGTTAGGAAGGAGAGTGCCAAGGCACTTTGCTTTTCTAACAACTGACAGCCACTGAGACTGTTGCTGCAACTCATCTACAAAGCTGAGCTACATCTTAGGAAGAACCCCTCAAGACTGACTCCAATCCTCTCAATTCACAAGTGAGAAAAAAGAGGTCCTGAGTAACATCCAGCTACTGGCAGCATCAGGACAGCAACCAGTAACCCCCATTCTCTAGTCCAGTGCCTTCTCCACTATTAAATAATACACTCCTTAATCACACACAATAAAGTAAAAATGTATCACTTCCTCTTAAAGAAATAAAATGAGCCTTATTAAGTTTTAGAATCTTAAAACTATTTTAACTGATATATAATTTATATAAAGTTTACTCAATATATAAGGTAATATACTGCATAATATACATTTAATGTACCATATTAACATAGCATGCTGTAATGTAAATATGTATATTTTATATTACATGATATATACTATGTATTATATCATATAATACATATGTTATATATGTAATATAATTTACGTGTTTAAAGCTAATATATATAAAGCTAATTTGACATATATAATTTCATATGTTACAAGAAGCTGGCCCAGAATAGAGGAAGAAGCACTGGTCACCTACTAGCTATATAACCCTCAGTGGGCCTCACTTTCCTCATCTGAAAACAGTGAAAATAACACCTACCACTGGAGTTACAGCAGAAGGATTCCAAGATGCACTGCAGACTACAACATGCTACACAAATACCTGGCAGAGTTATTACTAACACAACTCCAGCCATTAGGACTTCAACAGGTCATTCATCTCAGTTCACGTTCATCAGCTCTGCCCAAGTTTGTAATGAGCTCCTTCTCTATGTGGTGTATGAAGACAAGGCCTACAGCTATTGCCAGAAGCAGCTGCATTAAGTCCTGGTCGGAGTATATACGGTGCCCGTTTATCCCTCCCTACGCTCTTTGCATAGTAAAAGTACAAGTCTCTTTCAATATAAACATTAATTATTTCTTATTTCATTGTTAACTTTTTATTTGTCTGGCTTATCTGATGCTTCAAAACTTGTACTTAATGTCAATCAATTCAAAACATTTCCCAATAAGGTCTTTAGTTATACCTCAGTAAATTGATACACATGTCGTCCAAGGGAACACAACTCATTTTTTAAGTTGATAAACACGTTGCAGAGTTGCCTTGAGAGTCAACCTCTCTTTTTTGTCCTTAGAAATCGTTCATACATGTATCCTCAGGCCCTCCCAAAGGAGCACCCATGGAAGCCTGCAGTTGCATCTCTGCCTACTCAAGCAATCTACCCTCTCCCCAGTCCAGTCACAACTATGCTGACAGAAGGCAATAGCTGGGCTATACTTTGTATCTCAAGCTGATACTCACTGAACTGACCTCCCAGCTGCAGTAATAAGTTCAGGCCTGCACTCTCACCTGATCTCCTCTGTGAACTGGGGGACTCTACTCGCTTGTGAAGCAGCTGACAAGATTTAGGGATGCTGGCCTGGGTTATACACACAATATGCAGCTGGAGAACAACTCTTCTTGGTGATGCAACCTGACCCCAAAAGGGGTCAAAGGTAAAACATAAGCTTCTGCAAGAGCCGGACAAGCAGCCTCTGTATCAGCAGCAACTTCTTTAGGAAACATCTTTCCTTAAACAGGGTACGTCTTTCAGAAAATCTTTTTTCCTATTTAAAGATCTATACCTACTATACCTGGTTTCCAGACATCTCTGGAATCTCCACCAAGGCAAATACCAAGTGCAATTTACAAAAATTATTTGTAGCAAAGAAACACACACATTGATGCTAGAATTATGCCCTGGGGTCCATGGATTCAGGAGTCTATGGATTAATTCCTCAATGGTATGCAAAATTTTCTGCTTATTGCATTATTCTGGGTAGAGTCCGTAGCCTACAGATTTACAATAGTCTGTGAACTAAAAGTTAAGAACCACTGTTCTAATATAAGGGAGAACGAAAAGAAGAGGGCCTGCCAGCAGAGCTGAATTCAGTTCACTGACTTTGATTATCCACCCTATTCTCTACTGCTCCTGAAGACAAATTTAAGTAAATGGGACTTGCCAATTTTCAGTCTGTACTACACCCCATACGAACACGTGCCCCAGAGAAGAGGAAAAGGTTGTGTCATCTTCTATAGTCTTCCCAACCACCTTGGTTGGTCTTATCTAAAATCAGCACAAGTACACCACTCAACAACCCAGAATCTAGTATTTTCTCAGAAACTAGAGACTGCGTGAGATGGACAATAAAGTATTTTTACTTCCAAGGAACAGAGTAAAAGGAGGAAGAGAACTCCTTTTTAAGTTGCCCCTCTCCAACAGGCTGAGATAGGAACCACATTAGACAAGAAACAAATCAGACCTTCACCTCCATAATAGGTTTTCTTCAACTTCTTCCAGGTGTTTCTTAGCAAACTGATTAAAGGACTCAGACCCACTTTTCTCACTTGGTCCTCTTTCCATGTAACACAGGTCATTTTCTTTTCACCTACCATTTCAACACAAAGGCTTCAAAAACTGCCACTATTATTTGGAAGACATTACTCCCAAATACTTACTTAAGGGGGACTATTCTATACTATCATATACACATGTATAATTTTTAGCTTATGTCTGTAGATTATCACTTGTGTTCTTTGCATTTGCTATTAGTGGAAAACATGAACTTCTACCGTCTGTATGAAAATCCTAGAAAGCTTATCATGGTAAATATATACGCAAGAGATTCATGGAACCTAAAGTGGAAAGGGACCAGTCAACTACTCCAACAACGTTCCTCAGGACTCCCAACGACTGACTGGATTTGTAGCCTCTGTTAATGGACCCTCTCCAGGATCCTCAGCCAAATCCCACATGAAATAACTTAGGGGCTCTCAATGGCTAATACTTCCCAAAGCACAGGTTGTGCTCCACATCAGTATCCTTGCTACCATAACTGGCTCCTGTGAATTTCAGCTTGCGACTTCATGACCAGTTGAAGAGATTAGTTTATGCCTGGAAAGCATGATAAATATTACTTTGAAAATGATACTTATCGAAGTTGACATTTGCTCTGGAAAAGTTCACTCACAGCTTTGATGTTGCAGATAAACTTGTGAAAGACTGAGTGGAAGGCACACTTCCCAAGCAGGCACAGCAGGTGCTCAGAAACATCCTATTATGCACATGTAATATGAGTAATCAAAATGCTTGGTCTTTCCATCACAATAAATTTATTTTAGACTTGGGAGAGGAGGGCAAGGCAAGCGGGTGGCCTTTCGTCCAACCCATGAGTTCAAAGTTGGAATCAGGTGTAAGAATACAGGTTATTTTATGGAAGGGGGGAGGGGGAGCTGTTGACTGCTGAGGATAAGGGGAAAGAGAAAACCAGGACCCAATAAATAACGTGAAAATAACACCTGGTGAGAAGAAACTTTAAACTTTACATTGTAAGTCCTTTAATTGCTAACTGCTGAGGATCTCAGCAAGAAAAATCTGGGAAAATGTGATCTATTAATAAATGCAGCCTAGTTACTGAAAACCTTATGTTGTTTACTCAATATTACCCCTTGTATATTAAGATAAATGAAGATGAAATTACTACCCTTATCAGTGGAACACAAAATTGGTTTTCCAGCAGTGACTGAGTCTGCTGCATTGTTGGCACACTCTTTTTTTTTTTTAATTAAAGCTTTACTGTTATGAAAAAAGGTAACCACAGGTGATATGGTCACAGTGGTCCAAAAGGAAATGCTCTAAACATAGAAGCAGGAGGCCTGGAAAAGTGGTGTACACAGAAGTAAGGGAAAAGTATAAAAGAAATAGGAGTTATTCTCTTCATGAGAAACTAACAAAAGGGGTCCAAAGAGGGCATATTTGGTAAAGCCAAAAACCACCAGAGAGAAACACATGTAGTGTATTTAGGTGTTACTGTTAAGGTGAACACATTTTCTTTTAATTTTTATTGTAGTTGATTTACCATATTGTGTTAATTTCTGCTGTACAGCAAAGTGAATCAGTTATACATAAACATATATCCACTCTTTTTTTTTTAGATTCTTTTCCCATATAGGCCATTACAGAGTATTGAGTAGAGTTCCCTGTGCTATAAGCAGGTTCTTATTAGTTATCTATTTTATATATAGTAGTGTGTATATGTGGCACACTCTTATTCTTACGAGAGATGGCATAAACGTTAGACAACTGGGCATATCTGGAATGTCTTCCTCAGCCAAGCTGAACTAACCTATCTGCAATTCAACCCTGAAGTGTGGGCTTCATCAGCACTATGCTTCAATCAACTGAGCTGAAAACACCAAGCTCACTCATGACACTGAGACTTCCCCTCAGGAGAAACAGAAGGACTGTTTCAAGCTGAGAAAAATATAAAGATCAGCTTAAAAACATCTAGGGCTTCCCTGGTGGCGCAGTGGTTGAGAGTCTGCCTGCCGATGCAGGGGACACGGGTTCGTGCCCCGGTCCAGGAAGATCCCACATGCCGCAGAGCGGCTACGCCCGTGAGCCATGGCCACTGGGCCTGCGCGTCCGGAGCCTGTGCTCCGCAACGGGAGAGGCCACAACAGTGAGAGGCCCGCGTACCGCAAATAAAAAAAACTTTCTGAGGTCAAATTGCTTTATTTACTAGGATCAGGCATCATACTTCCAAAAATGTGAGGCTCCAAATTCAGGTGCAGCAGAGAGTGTGTTAATGAAATTAGTGCCGGTATGCTGACACCCTAGAGAAAAATCAAGTTTTCAGTTAATGTATCAAGCATATTCAGGGAGCATTTAAAAATTCTCTCCAAAGTCTTGGACAGAACAAAGTGTACTGCTCCTAGTGGTACGAAAACTTGCAATCCTATCTCAAGTCCTATCAGGCTGGCAGACCCTAGTCTTGAAGCCACTGGGCCTAGTCCAAAACTTAGGCACAGCAGGCCACAGAGCAGGGGCCTGGAAAAGACAAGATGTCAAGTGAAAGAAAAGTGAAGGAGGGAGAAGGAGAAGGAGAAGTCACCCGAGGCAGGGCCGAAAAGTGTGTGTGTGTCGGCGGAATGGGTGCTGTCAGTGGGAGGGTACTAAACAACAGAGTAGATAAAGGGTTCCTTAAAAGGCCAGTTCATCCTGAGAGAGGCCTTGTGGGCAGTGCAAAAGCAGGCTTTGGATCCTGAACCCAGGAGAAGACAGACAAGCCCCATTTCACAGATGGGTACAGTGAGGAAGGGGTTTCAAATAAAGTCCCACAACTACTGAGCAATACAGTCTACACTGGACTGTGAGCCCTTGGAGGGTCTAAAGCAACCTGGCATCCGCCAGCCGCCCCAGCACAGCGCTCAGCACTTGGCCCACAGCCAGCAAATATCTCTGAATGGATGTCCCACGTCTTGAAAAACTTCCAACTTCTTTGCAAAGAACTCAGCTTCAGGCCGGACAACACTGGGGGGGCCGGACGGAGGAAACCAGGCTGAGCGGAACCCGGAAAGGCCAGGTCCGAGTCCGAGTACTGGCCCTCCGCCCGCCCACTGTCACTCACCCGGATGCCCTTCACCACGGTAATGTTCTCATTCTCGTCCGCCTCGAAAGTGACCCGGCGGGTGCTGGCCGTCCCGCCCATGGCTTCTGTTTCTGCGCCCGCAGACACCTAGCGCGGACCCACAAGCACCACAGGCCCCACGCGCACAGAAGCGCGTGGACAGGCCCGGACTCTAGCCTTCCACAGGAGCAGCAAGGCCACGACCCCAAGAAGCAAGGAGAAGCCGCCGATCGTGAGCTCCCGCCTCCTCCGGTCACGCGCCACAACAAACGTGCCTCCGATTGGTCGAGGATACGAATGCCCCGCCTCTCTTCGGGAGGGGCGCTAGGATTGGTTGGCGCGGACCCGGATGCTATGGCAACAAGTGGTTCCTGACAAGGTTCCCGGAGCCCACTGGGTGTATTGGGAATTGTAGTCTTGATCTGGTACGATGGGTGCTGGTAGTTTCTCGTCCTTATACCGTGAGCGCCAGAGGAGCATCGCCTTCTGGGAGTTGTGATCTTGACTGCAGAAACGGCATCTAACTGGGCAACTTTCAAGGAAGTTCATTCATCTGACAAAGCACGCTTTGAGGATAGTATTCTAGAAGTTTAGGCCAGCGAGTTAAAAGATGTAATCTCTTTCCTAAAGGAACTCACCGTTTAATGAGGGAGATGCACTCTCCCAATAGAGCCATTCCTAGATTCCTGTAAACAAATCCCCGAGGCAAAACGTAGCCTTTATTTTAGTCTTAGCCAGTAAAAAATACAAAAAAAAAAAAAAACCACCACTGCATTTGGCCTGTGGCTTTATTTCATGAACTATGTACTTTTTCTTTTTTGTAAAGTAAAATTTTAAATATGGTTTTCAAATCTGCATGTGAGAAAACAGAGAAAATTATTTATTAGCACCAAGCATGCAGAGTATTCACTTTTGTGTGTCTCCTTCCACCTCAGTTACATAAGCTAGTTAAACCATAATAAGAACAGGCAGAGAAAAGTGATTGCCAGAGATGGTGTAAATTCGTGGAGGAATTAAAACTACATCAGAAAAAGTTGAGGAGTTTTATTTTGGAAAGTGTCCAGGTTAGTATGTCACCTCTACAAGATACATAAATAATGTTTAAGTTGTCTACATACACATTTAGAAATTATTTTTTGCTAAATATTCTGTGACATGTATAAATTTACCCATATGACCTTAGTCTTACAGAGGCATATGTATTCTCTTTAGAAATAAGGTTAGTGATGGTATTAACTTCAGGTAGTCCATTTCAACATTAACGGCAGCCAGCCACAACACAGCATGCATCCTCTTATTCCAAAGGTATACACGAAAATGCAGTCACATTGTTGAGCTCCAGTTATGTGCTGATTTATTACTATAGAAATCTTTAGGGCAGAGACTATGTCTTTTTCACCTCTGTATCCCCGGTCAGTGGCAGAGTATTGAGTTTATTACATGTCATCATTTTGTTCTTTTCAACATATACATATCCAAATTGTATGATGCTACTTTGCAGTTTTGAGACTACATGTTACTTTGTACCTGTTCTCAAGTTGTATAATATGTTTCAACCTTCTTTCTATAGGAAACTAAAAATCCCAGGAATTATGTTTTTTATTTCTTTGGGACCTCCCCTCCACAAATATACCCTCCTAATTATACCCCAATATATAGCATGTATTGGAGGTTCTACATAAAACAGAGGCACAATAAATTCTTACCAAAATAACTAATTACAAAGAAAGAGTTCCTTGGAGGGAGTAGAGAGATGAAGGAACAGCTAGTTACCTTGAATATACTTATCTCCTTAAAATATTAAATGAGTTCTTTCAACCAAATAAAGAGGATGTAGGCTAATCATGAGAAGGTAGTGATGAGAAGGTAGTACATAATACAGAAACATGTAAGTGGTCTTATCAGGCAATCTAAAAATACTTTAGATATACAATAAAGTATTTTTAACTGTAGTGGATTTTGAAAGTCCTCATCACAAGAAAAAAAAGGTGTAACAATATATGGGGAACGGAACTTAGCTAGACTTACTGTGCTGATCATTTCACAATATAGACAAATATGTTGTACCCCTCAAAATAATATAATGTTGCATGTCAGTTCTACCTCAATTTTTAAATTTTAAAAATTAAAATACTAGAATTCATAATCCATTCCAATCAACATTACAAAGAAACCCTCCGAATTAAAAAAAAAAATCTTATCTTGGATAAACGCCTACTATAACCATAGTATTCTATCCATATTAATTACAAAGCCAGGCCATTCCTACAGCCCCTTCTAAAGAAAACTTCTTGAGGTACCCAGAACCTGTGGTCTCCCTTTCTCTCTGGTCACAGCTTATTAGTGATCATCTAACCCAAAGGCAGCGTATATTAGCCAGAGAATTATGAGCTAGAATGTGAAGCTTTGCCCAAACAAAAATCATAGCTAACACTTGAGACAATCAGATTCTCTGTATCTTTTTTCTTTCTCGCCTCTATTTAAACTTGAAAATTCAGAGCACGGAAAAAAATAGCAAAGAGAGAAGCTGTGATACTGAGTCAGACCATGAGGCAAACTAAAGATAGGTGGAAACAGAAATTGTAAGGAGAATTAAAGGTATCCATATTGGAAAATAAGTACAACTATCTCTATTTACAGATAATGACATTGTAAATAGAAAAGTCCCAAGAAATCCACTAAAGTCTATTGGAACTAATTTTTTAAAAAGTTCAGCAAGGGGCTTCCCTGGTGGCACAGTGGTTGAGAGTCCGCCTGCCGATGCAGGGGACACAGGTTCATGCCCCGGTCCGGGAAGATCCCACATGCTGTGGAGCGGCTAGGCCCGTGAGCCATGGCCGCTGGACCTGCATGTCCGGAGCCTGTGCTCTGCAGCGGGAGTCCCCCCTCCCCAAAAAAAAAAAAAAAAAAAAAAAGGTTCAGCAAGATTGTAGGATAGAGGGGCAACATACAAGAATCAACTGTATTTCTATATACTAGCAATTAACAAGTCAAAATTAAGAAAACAATTCCATTTATACTAGCATAAAAAAACATCTCAAATGTTCATTAACTAATGACTGGATAAAGGAAATGTATATCCAGACAACGGAATATTATACAGCAATAAAAAGGACTGAAGTACTGGCGTATGCTACAATATGCGTGAACCTTACCAACATTATGCCAAGTGAAAGGACAGACACAAAAGACCACATACTGTATGATTCCATTTAAATGAAATGTCCAGAAGAGGCAAATCTATAGAAAATGAAACCGATTGGACTTGTCGAAGGCAGGGAAGGGGTGAGATGGGGAGTGACTTCTGGTTGGTGCAAAGTTTCTTTTTTGGGGGGTGATAAAAATGTCCTTAGATTTTAGTGATGACTGTACAAATCCATAAATATACTAACATTCATTAAAATGCACACTTAAAATGGATGAACTTTATAATATGTGAATTACGTATCAATAAAGCTGTTAAAGAATGTATAGCTATCCAAATGTGATAGAAATATATTTATTATTCAACAAAGTCCAAAATGGGGGTGGAGGTTAAAGAAAAAGAAAGAAATTGTGGGAAGCTCCAAGATGTTGAAAAATAAGCCAATCAAAAGAGAGACTAGAATAAAACAGACCTTCAAGGGACTTCCCTGGCAGTCCAGTGTTTAAGACTCCGGCTTCCACTGCAGAGGTGTGGGTTTGATCCCTGGCCAGATAACTAAGATCCCACATGCCACTGGGTGTGGCCAAAATGAACAAACAAGCAAAAAGAATTAGCTTAATGTCCTACAAGTAACAGAGTACTGTAGTGAAGACCCACAAGTCCAGAAGCTTCTAGGATTGCCTGGGATTCAGAAAGGCCTTCCAACTGCAGTTTTTGTAATGGCTGGCTCAATCAAAACACCTAGTCTTCTTCAGGCCCAGCTGTTCCATGTTTCGTAGGTTCTGGGGCATCTTACCAAGGAATCTTCCTAATCACGTGAGGACTACTCAAATATCTACAATAATACAACATATTTTCTTCAGTCTCGGGCCATGAAACCAGCACTCTAAGTAAAAACATTGGATGTACACAGTTTACTTGGATGCCATGTGGAGAACTAGTCTGATTCCTCATCAATCTTAGTTTGACCATCAAGCAATATACCTTCATCCTGAGCGATTTCTTACTTTTCCACCATGCTGAACCTTTGGAATTAATGCTGCAGATAAACAAAAAACAAACAAACAAATAAATGCTTTTGCTGTCAAAATTCCAATCATCCCTAATGGCCCCCCTCCCCTGAAAACAAATCCACCCAGTCTTCCAAATCACTATCACAAACAAAACTCCAGAAGGAAGAAGGTTTGTACTACATACTTTTCAATCCCAACTTTAAACAAAAAGTTGCAGAAGGAGAAATCCTGGTGTACAGGATTGTATGTATTGACTGTAGTACAATCAATATAAGGACATTCCGAAAATATGGACTAAAACTTATCTCACAAGCCATAACAGGACATCAGCCTTAAAGCCTTGCCAACCAAATATTGTATGTAGAATCATATAAAAAACAGTGAAATCCTAAAATAGTGATTCTCAACGTACGTGGAAGCTGGGGCACAAGTGTGCTTACGTGACATATTTTGAGTGCAAGAATTTAGGGCAGCACACTTGAAAAGATTATAAAACCCAAAATAGCATGAAACAAGTCAGCATTACAATTACAAGGCATTCACAGGTACAGTATAACAATGTTTCTCTGTATCTCTGAAAGTATCCACAGTAATGGCACAAATCACGTGGTCTCCCTTTAGTATCCCATCACCGTTGAAGTATAACCGATTACTGCACTACCCATGCATCTAGTAAAAACGTGAGTCTTAATAGTACCCTTTGCCATTAATTTCTTGTTCACAATAAATTGTATACGCTGTGCCACGTTGTGTCATAGTGTAGACTCTGGTGAGCAACCTGCTTAACAGATACATATACAGTTAAAATAAATTTTACACATGGACTGTAACTTGGCAATGCACCAAGATTTCCTGGTACCTTTGGCATAGAGATTATTCTAGAATAAAGTCTCAACAAATTTATAGCAGTTTTCTAAAAGGCCATTCTCTGCCATTTCCTAGACAGTCTTCTGTTATACTGTTTTCATTTTCATGTTTTTTCTCCTCATCCTACGTTCATCAGAATATAGTGGCTAAGATACTGAGGGTTGCTATCTGGGCATTGGAGGAGAAATGCCCAGGGAGTGAGAGACCAACCCATCCTAGCTCCTGTCTTGTCTACTCTCAAGCCCGGCAATGGTCCCAGGGCGCCCTTGATTTCCTTTGTGTTGGATTTGGAGTGATCATCTCTGACAAGCAGAGCCCAAGTCAGAAGAGGCTCATTTCTCATCTCTAATCCTTAAATAGACACAAATATCCCATCTGTCATCTCTCCCGAATGGCTCCTCTGGCCTTGATGAATTTTCAAACCATTTTTATTTGAGAGCACAGGGACATTCTCCTAACCTTTTAACAATACCTACCTGTCATGGATCTTGAGAGATTTCTGAAATGCAGGCTGTTAGCCTCTTTACTTCCAAATAAAAAATGCTTGAAATGCATCAAGGTTACACGAGCACTTCTGCTGTGATGTTGGACAGGCAGAGAAATGCGTGTTTATTGATGCTAGTGGTACAGAAATGTCCCTAAGTACATATTCTACAAAGTGGTCCTCACCCGCAAGTGTTGTCTTCTTTGGTTCCACTTTTGCCCCGGCTCAGAGAGGCACCCAAGGAGGGCACTTCAAGAGCACCTCAACTCCAGTGAAACTCTGTTCTACTCACATCTTCCAAAGCACAGGGTATCCCGCCCTCAGGCTGGAACAAGAGTGTGGACAATGCAATTCATTGATTAGGAATCACAGGATTTTCAAGTGGAAGTGGCCTGGACAACCGTCTAATCTTCCTCTTTGTTTCTCAGAGAGGCTGAGTTGCTCAGGACCACACAGCCTCCTTACATCAGAGCCTGACAGTATTCCAGATCTCTAGTCATTCAGTTTAGTACTTTGCCAGCACCTCGTGCTGCTCTCCCATGAGAAAGTACCCTCATGAGCCTCACGTGCTAGGCTCTGATGCCCAGTACGAGATATTGCAGTGGATGCTGGAACCATGGCAACTGAGATTATTAAGCAGAGATGGGGAGGGACAGTGCACAGCTGTGAGACGGTGATGCAGGTGTCCAACACAGAGGTGGCTTAAGCCTAGCATGAATAATTATACCTTCCCAGTGTAAATATTAGAGGCTTCATCCTTTCATTTGCTAATCATGCAGTAGCTAATGACCCAGCAAATCCACTCCTATGAATATACACAACAGACATGAATGTTTATGTCTCCCAAAAGACACAAACAGAAATATTCATTGTAGCTTTATTCACAAGAGCCCTAAATGTCCATCAGCTTTAGAATGGATAAATAAATTGTGGTATATTCATTCAATGGAATGCTATACTACAATGAAAAACCACAAACTATTGCTTCCTTGTATCTTGTAGGTGGGGATTGTGTCTTATTCAACTTCCTATTGCACCTATCTGGAGTCCGTTGCCTCTGATGTATGTTTGGTAAATGATTAATTAACGTAAACCAAGCACATTCTCCTTTATAGAGAACCAGTATAATGCAGTGGAGTCAGAAACCTTAGGCTCTCACCCCAACTTTGTGATTTGTAAAGGGACACCTAAAGTGGGACCTTGGATCGAACTTTTAATTTCTCTAATTCTTGGTTTTCTCATCTCTAAAAATGAATAATACCTCCATAATCTAAATTAACGGTAATATACAAATAACCTTACAGGTTATGAAGATTTCAGGAGAATTTTTAAATTAAGTGTAAAAGTAGTTTGGCAAACTTCATAGAATTTTTAAAAATGAGACTTCCCTGGTGGTCCAGTGGTTAAGACTCCATGCTTCTACTGCAGGGGGTGCAGGTTCAATCCCTGGTTGGGGAACTAAGATCCCACATGCTGTGGGGCGTGGTCAAAAAAAAAAAAAAAGAATTTAAAAAAGTGACTAAGATGTGAGGATACATGTCCTCTTTTCCTCACTCTTGCCCAATAAGATACATACATGCTTGTCCTCTCTCAGTTCCCTCTTTCCTTTTTCTCCATCCCCACCCCTGGGCAGAGAGGGCTTCTCACGGGAGGCAGAGGCATGAAGACGGTGGATCTGGATCAGAAGTGCCTGAGTGAACTACAAGAGAGACCAGCAGAATAGGGAGAGGGAGAGAAGGGAAGCGAGGAAGAGCGAGCAGTGTTATAGAGGAAAGCTGTGGAGACTATAGAAATGGACATAGACACAGACACAGACACAGACACATGTAGATACAGACACAGATATATACATGCTTGTTTGTGTGTATGTGTATATATACACTGCAGAGAGGGTTCCAGGGGTTAGCTACAGAGTATGAGGGATTAGGAATTGGAGAATCAAGTGATAAGGGAGGTAAGGAAAGTCAATATATGTTTCTGTGACTATGAATTGGCTCCACTTTATTGCCTTTCACTAGATGCCAGTTGCAGTCAGCGTTTTCCAGAGAAACAGAAATAGTAGGAGATAGGATGGATGGATGGATAGACAGATGATAGATACATGGATAGATAGATGATAGATACATAGATAGATAGATAGAGCGATGTTTATTTCAAGGAATTGGCTTACGTGGGGGCTGGCAAGTCTGAAATCTGAAGGATGGGCTGGCAGCCTGCGAACTCTGGGGCAGAAGCTGATGCTGTAGTTTTGAGGCAGAAATCCTTCTTCCTCAAGGAAGCCTCAGTTTTACAATTAAGGCCTTTCAACTGATCAAGTGAGACCCACCCACAATATCGAGGATCATTTCCTGTGCTTAAAGTCAACTGATTGTAGATGTTAGTCAATTCTACAAAACACTTCCACATGGACACCTTGATTAGTGTATGATTGAACAAATGGATACGTAACCAAGTTGACACATCAAACAGACCATCACGCCGGTATGGATTGGATCTGCTTACATTTTTGTCTCTGGACTGTTTCTTGGCTGTCCTGTCCCTGAACCACATGGTGCAATGGGATTTACTGCTGTTGATGATTACAAAATCTCGCACATACAAACAGAGGGACCAGTGCCATTCCACGGATTAAGCCGGTGCTGCGCAAAGCGTTTTTGATGATTAAAGTTGTGGGGTGAAAAAGAAAAAAAAATTGGGCAGGTGAGCATTCCGGCTCTGCCCTTAGAGGATTCCTGGGAAAGGGCCTTCTCTCTGAGGGTGGGCAAGCTGAATGCAGACATCCCAGGGGGAAGAGCTGGCCTAAAGGAAGCCTGGTGTCTTGAGAGAGAGCAGTCTGATGCTTGGTGTGCTGATTCGCATCCACGGTAACTTACTCAGTGCATGTGTCTGCCAGTCCAAAGGCGTTATCCGTATGTAAATAGAAACACCTCCTAAGAAGAAAGAGGGGGCCAGGAGGGACATGGGGAAGCAACCTTACTGGAGCAATGGAAAAGAGGAAGATATGTCAAAGGCTTCTGGAGCAGCCTGATCAACTGAGGCAGAACTTTCCTGCACGCAGCATTAGTTCCGCCCTCTGGGGCGCGGAATGTAGGCTGTGTTCCCAAGACTGCCTTCACGGTGCAGTCTGCCAGGAGGGAAGAGAGGCAGCAAGCTCCACTTCCTCTCACTCAAGCCCTGCATCATCAAGCGCCAATGGACTGTGGAAGCCCTCTTTGACTTCCCGGAATAGAAGCTTTCCTGGATGGGGAAGCAGTCCTCCAGATACCCCTTCCCAAGTTACATGTTGTAAACTGAATCCTGAGCCAGCCCACAGATCACTTTTACTGATGCCTGAAAGAAACCTCCAGTAAACTTCAGGCAGCGATCTGCAAGTCTGAAGGCACAGCTACAAAAACACAAGGTGAGGAAGGTGACATACAAAGGCTCATTTCACTCACGCAGCATCTCTCTTTCTTTCTTTCGTGGATCATTGTGTTTGCCTCTTTGTCTGCTGTGAAGTGGAGACGTGTCTTACATCAACCCATTAGGAATTTATAGTTAATCTCGAGCTGTGTGATGAACCTTATCAGTCTCGTATAGGTACCATCTTCAAGACTGTACTGCCTGTGTGTTCCCAGAGAGGGATTCAATTAGAAACAAAATCCAAGCAGGAGATGCCAGGCTTCTCCTATCACGCTATTAAATAGTTATTGAACAGCAGAAGGAAGAATTCTTGTCAACTTCCCCCTTCCTCTTTTACTTCATTTCTTCTGCTCTGCCTTTCAAAGCTGGGATGGGGTGCTGACACCTAGTTCTCACCATCTGCCGTCCCCAGTCTCTGTCTCCTCCCAGGTTAAAGTGGACTCCAGTACCAGAGCCCTTCTGACTGGAAGAGGAAGTGTACCAACTGCCACAGCCCTGATTTTATACTGCGACTGTCACAGACTGAATTTTCCAAAAACGGCCACAGCAATATTTCCGATATTTATATTCCCAGGTGCTTTTTTTCCCCAGAGTTTTAACACTCTCTATTAAGAAGGGGGATCTACTTCCTCTCCCCTTGAACCTGGTTGGGACTTTGCAATGAATGAATAGAACAGAACAGCCTCAGTGAACAGGATGCAGCAGAGGAGATGCTATAGGACTTCTGAGGCTAGGTCATCAAAAGCACCATAGCCTCTGCTTGGCCCTCTCTTTCTCGAGATGTTGATCCATGGAGCCCAGCCGCCATGCTGTGCAGAAGCCCAGGTCTCATGGAGAGGCCACATAAGGTTGTTCCAGCTGACGGTACCAACTAAGTTCCCAGCTTCCAGCTAGCATCACTCTCCAGACATGGGAGTGAGTGACTTCAGACGAGCCCGGCTTATGCTGAATGGAGCAGAGGTGAGCTTCCACACCTGAGCCCTGCCCAAATTACAGATCAGTGAGCAAAATGAACATTGTATGGCTTTTAGACTCCTCTCTCACTGAGTCAGTCTCCTCCAGGCCAATCGAAGACTTGGTTCCCCTAAGGCTGCTTCCTGTGACTGTTAAGGCCTCCCCACAATGGCTTAGTCTAAAGGCTGGGCTCTTGTACCCTTCCATCCTTCTCACGTCTAATCACTTACCCTGCTGAGTAACTCAGCCTCCCTGAGGACTGGAGCTTGCCCCTGGACTCTGCCTGGTACCAAGGAACTTAGCTTGCTTGCTTTGTTCTGACCTGTTTGCTTTGGGATGGAGACTTGCCTCTGTGCAGTCCAGCCCTGCATCACAGCCACCTCATCACATTGTGTGACCACAGCCCTGGTGCCCACCTGACCACTCACTGACCCTGGCAAGCCTGGTTTTCTCAGAAGCCCTTGTGACAACAGTAGCCTGAGCAGGACTGGGTATACCATGCCCGAGAATGTTTCTTGCCAGGTGAGAACACCTCAGGACTGGGCTTTGCAGATGGGCCAACTCCCCAGGTCATGGGGTTATTCTCTTATCAGGTCCCCAGGGACTCCTCCTTTCCAGACCCAGATTGTCTCAAGTATTTAGATCACCCTTCAAGAACTGCTAGTATATAAGTAGAGGGCGATTTGGGGGAAATACAAGTAAACAAGTTCATATTCCACTAGGAGTTCTGATCAAAGCAAAAGTTCTCAGAGGGACGGAAATTTGAAATTATTATCTAATCTTTCAATTCTAAAGTAGGATTTGGAGGCTTAAGTATAGTTAACAAGATGAAAAAATATATATTCTTTCAGCTGCTGGTTAGCAAATTTATCTCCATGGAAAAAAACACTTTGGTTGGAAAAATCCCACCACTTGATGTACACAAATTCCACAGGCATTCACATTGGCTGAAGCCAAGGTTTCAGAGAAGGCTGAAAAACTACTTTGTGTAAGACAAGGACAGACATTTTTGCTCCCAAATGGAGCAAAAGAAACACCCTTTTAAGTCCTGTCAATCCATTCATTTCTTTTATCCTTTGAAACTTGAGGTAGGGATTTCCTGATCAAATAGTACTTTCTCTTTAAAAATACTATCCTCATGCTAAGCATTTCTTGCTCTCTTTCTACAAAGTGATTGTATTATGATGAATACATCACAATTGCATTGCTAATTTCTTTATCTGTCCCAACAAAACTTTAGCTCTCCAAAGCAGCCTTAAAATTTAAGTGGCTATGAAGTGCCAGGTACTGTTGGGTGCCAAAGAGAGAGTTCTACCTAGTCTGGTGGCTTTGTGTTTCGCTAAGCATTAATGTGCACCAGATCACCTGGATACTTTTTAAACGTGTAAATATCTGGCTCCCCCCGCCACCTCCCCAGAGACAGTGATTCATGTTAAGTTTGGGGTGGGTCCCCAGGCATCTGCCTTTTTTATAAGCATCCCTAGTGATTCTGATACAGTGCTCTAAGACCCACGCTGCTGCTCCAATGTTAATATCTCCGTGGTGGGCTTTCTGCCTTCCATTGCTAGAAACCGTCATCTTGTAGAGTTTGACATTTCCCCATCACTTTGCTTTTCAGTATTAACTATTTCCCCAATGTACGTAATGACTTAAGACTCAATTTTTACTTTTTCCTATATGTCCACAAGGTCCAACCTTGAGCTAGGGATAGGTTTGGAGGTGCAAGATGTTAGGCCGGCTGGTGTTTAAAGTCTAAATCAGAATCTAATTTTATGCAAGGTGTAATGTTTGTTTACTAAAAGCAGCTTAGAGATTCTGAGCTGCGAAATATCATGTGAAGGGGAAATATAAAATCCATCGTGGAACGAGTGAATTAATGTGTTCTTTTCTCTTTTTTTTTTTGCAGTATGCGGGCCTCTCACTGTTGTGGCCTCTCCCGTTGCGGAGCACAGGCTCCTGATGCACAGGCTAAGTGGCCATGGCTCACGGGCCTAGCTGCTCCACGGCATGTGGGATCTTCCCAGACCGGGGCACGAACCCGTGTCCCCTGCATCGGCAGGCGGACTCTCAACCACTGCGCCACCAGGGAAGCCCAATGTGTTCTTTTCTTAAACGTTTCCCTCTATTTCATTAAAGCGTAGTTTTAATGCTGAAGAAAAAGAGGCATGAGTCCTGTTTAGCTAAACAGTCATTGCTAAAAGCATCATGCGAGGATGTTTCATCCGCAACCCCTCGCCTCCCCACCTCCGGCTCCTCTCAACTCATGTGAATAAGCAGGTTGGCAGAGACGCACCTTCAAGACTGAAAAAGTCGTAATATCGTGATTCAAGACCTCACAGCTACGGAATTTATTGTCTTACCACTGGGTCAAAAAAAGTGCGGTTTTTTTCCCCCTTCTAGTTTGACCTTCCACGAGCCCTCTACTCCTCTCAGACCTCCTGGCATAGAGCAGAAGTGAGAGGAACTAACTGGAGTCACCAATTTCACTTCACATCCGTCCCTGGGCTTCTTAAAGATGGCGGCTAAGGTTAGAAGGGTTGGCTGTACCCTTGAACTGGAGTGAATAAAGGAGTGCAATCTCCTCCCCCTCTGATAGTAAGGTTCTGGCCACAGGAGAATGAGAAGAATTAGGAATGGATGGTCATGGACTGCCATTGGGTTTTTGCATACCTAACAGCCCTTTCTCCTTCTGGTAACAGAATTCCTCTTTTCCATGGGAAAATTCCTCCTTCACATGTGGTTGGGATAGAGTTGCCCCTGGGCCTCACCACGGAGTACCTTTCTCCCTCCCACCTGAGGCCTGAAGTGGTTGGCTCAGGGAGAGGCATACAACCCCAGGGGCTCAATCAGCAACCTCCCTGGTACTTTTCTGCCAGAGTGCTTGTTCTTCCACTGGAATTGCTAAGCCAGCTGGATGGGACCCCTGGGCTGTGGAATATCATGGTTATCATCACGCTGAAAGAACCTATATGAGAGAGGGAGAGATGTATGGAGCCCTGGTGATGTTCTTTGAGTGAGCCCTGGATGCAGCCAAGTCTGATATTGAGTCAATAAAACCCTTCCCCTGCCTTGTTTTCCCTTAGGTTAGTTGGGGGCAGCTTTCCGTCACTTGCAAGCCCAAAATCCCTGACTACTCAAATTGTACATTTATCCTTGGGATTTATGCCGTGGTAGAGAAAACACTGTCGACGCCCCACCCAGAGGTGCACCTTTCCAGCTAGCGTACCCATTCCCCGGCTGCCATGGAGTTATGCTAATGACATGCATATTCCCTCAGTTGACAAAGAACCTTCACCCTGAGATACCTAAGAAGTCACAACCCACCCAGGGGTCAGTCACTGACCAACCGATACAGTCCTCCTGTCTCAAGGTGGGACCACTCTGCAGAGCAACTTATGACCCAGGGCTTTCCATGGATCCACCAAGGCTAGACTAGCTGAGGACCCTTCCTGGATCAGCTCCGCCCCCTCCTTACCCTGCTGCACCTGCTTCCGTTCAGAGTTTTCCTGAGGAGCTCAATAAATCCTAGGCACCTGAGTCCCTGTCAGCCTTTGCTTTCAGGGAATACAACCTAAGACACACACAGTCATTTTAAACAAATTAGTTTGTGGGAATTCCCTGGAGGTCCAGTGGTTAGGACTCTGTGCTTTCACTGCAGCGGCCCGGGGTTCAAGCCCTGGTTGGGGAATTAAGATCCTGTAAGCCGTGTGGCATGGCCAAAAAAAAAAAATTAGTTTATATTTTAATCAAAGAAATATATTACATGATTAAAAGTATAAAGGTATATGGGACTTCCCTGGCAGTCCAGTGGTTAAGACGCAGGGGCTGCAGTTTCGATCCCTGGTCAGAGAGCTAAGATCCCACATGCCTGGCAGCCAAAAACAACCAAAACATAAAACAGAAGCAATATTGTCACAAATTCAATTAAGACTTTTAAAATGGTCCACATCAAAAAAAAAAAAAAAACATGAAAAGGTATGAAAAGGCTTTTGCTGGTTACCAGCAGTCCCCTGCCCAATCCTTCTCCACTCCAGTCAGAGAGGCAATCACTCTTGATTCTAATTCCCTGAGTGTTTATCTCATTGTTTTAAATAACATGCATATCCTGTTATTCCCATTTTAAACATTATCTATTGACTTCTCACAATAACAAAGGAGAATTTAGCTCATTTACACTGCTTCTGCTATCCTTCACCAGCCTCCCACGACACACCAACATCGTATATCAGAACTTTTGGTTAAATCAACAGTCGTTTTTTATATTATAGTGACTATTATGACCTATAACCATTTTTTATCAAATTTAAGATGTCATCAGTTGTAAGACATACTATTATTTTGTATGCTACTCACAAGAAAAAAATTAAGCATGACATACCATCAATTATATAGTGCATCCCAGTTTCAGAAATAACATGGGGTGAAAAAAAAATGTTTTGTTAGTCTACCTCCCCAAACTAGAAGATCAGATCCATAAAAGCAAGCACTCGGTCTGTTTCATTCACTGCTGCAAGCACAGTAGCTGGCACACAGTGGATGTCCAAGAGGCACTTTTGGTTGAAGCTGCCAATAGTGCCAGAAAGGGCACACATCACTTTCATGCACAATCCAGCGATCAGAGCAAATCACATGGCCCTGCCCAATGGCAAGGGGACAGGAAGTGCAGGCTTCCAGGAGCCTGGAAGGAGAGCAGAGGCAGGTATTGACGAGCACTGGTGATGTCTATCATGACTACCCACTGAACATCTCCATCGCTGTGGCCCACAGGCATCCCACATTCAACAAGTCTGAGATGGAATGGGTCTTCTATCCAACCTACCTTACCTGAGCCTGAACTGTGTATTTTTTTCTCTCAGCGATACATAACCACCATTCATCCAGTTTGCCCAAGCCTGAAACTTGGTGGCTACCCTCTCCCTTTCTCTTTAAATAAAACTGGTCATAAAGTCTTTTTGATTCTGTTACCTTAGGATATTTTGATTTGGATCTTCCTCTCCATCTCTAATATCATATGAGTTTCAGCCTGTCTTGCTTTTTAAAAGAGGCTTATTTTAAGCAGAGGGTAGAGTGGTGGTTACCAGGGACTGGGGTGGGGAGGGATGAAGAAAATGGGGAGATGTTGGTCCAAGGGTACAAGCTTCCAGTTATAAGATGAAGAAGTTCCCGAAATCTCATGTACAACATGGTGACTATAGTTAACAATGATACTGTACTATATACTTGAAACTTGCTAAGAGAATATATCTTAAATGTTCTCACCACAGAAAAGAAATGGTCATTATGTGACGTGATGGAGGTGTTAGCTAATCTATAGTGGTCACCATTTTGCAATATATAAGTGTATCCCATCAACACATTGTACACCTTAAACTTACACAATGTTCTGTGTCAACTATATCTCAGCAAACCTGGGGAAAAAGGCTTCTCTTGATCCCTTCAGTCTTCATGCTGCAACCCGTTCTCTCTGCAGCTGCCAGAAGTAACCTCTAAAATTCAAATAGCGCATGTCACTCCAGTGCTGTCTTGAGGCTATGGTTCAAGCTCCTTGGGGTTGTAAAGATGTTTGTCGTTCGTTCCATAAGTGAGAGATTAACCTCCTCTACTGTGAACCCTCCCAAAGCTCCGCATTTCACAGTTAAGATCCAATATCCATCCTTCCAGGGTCCCACAGGAACTAACACAGTCTGCCCCCACCAAACACCCCTCTCTCTGTCCTCACCTCCTCACCTGCCCCTTGCTTACCTGTTCCAGCCATGCTGGCCTTCTCACCGTCCCTCATATACTGCATTGGACCTTGCATTGGCTGGACCATCTACTTAGAATACTCTTTCCCCAGCTATCTGTGGGATTAACTCCCTCATTTCCTTCAAACTTTTGCTCAGAAATCACCTTCTCAGCTCTTCTCACCCCATCCTCTCCCCACTTCTGATCCTATTTACTCTCCTTTTATCTTATTTTATCTTCCTCAATTTTATCTTCCTACAATACCTTCTGACATACAATTTATCTTTTTATTTTTCCTTGTTATTATTTACACTGTCTTCTCCCTACTAATCTCCATGAAAGTAGGAGACAATTGTCCATTTTGTTCACTGATGTGTCCCAAGCCCTTAAAGAGGACTAGCATGTAGTAGGTGCTAAATGAATACATGAAAGATTGAAAGAACAAATCTCTATTACATTACCTTGCATGGAATACTATAATTATCAGTTCGTTTTTCTGCTGCTCCCACTCAAGTATGGATTATTTTCTTTCTATAACCCCCTATGACGCCTGATACATACATGCTCGATACCTATTTGGTGAATCTATAATGTAGGGTAAAACTGTCACTCTATTAATAAGGATACTGAGGCCCACAGGGCTTGCTCCATGTCACACAGGGAATAAACGTTGGGGCCGAAACTAGACTTTAGGTCTTCCATATCTCTGGGCTGAATCTCTCCACTACACAGCCCAACTCTACTAAAAATATTTTAAGGTGCATCTTCTCTTCCACCTATGGTGTAATTTCTTGAGACGGGGCAAGGTACCAAGCTGCTTTGAAGCTCCAATAGTGCTAGGTAGACATAATACTTATTCAATAAATATTTGTGATTTGAGTGCTCGATAAAAATATTATTATGGTTAGCATTGTTTCCACTTTTAACGACAGAAATGATAATAACCTCCCAGCAGTCTGCTTTAAATAGGTTCAAGACACTGAAATACAATTTTAACAGGGTCTTCCATCAGCTTGCTCCCCGGAGAGATGAAATGAGTTCATAATGAGATTCCTGCAATGAGTCCAAAAGCAGAGGGAATGAATACGGGGTTTTTCTGCAGTAGACACAGATGTTTCACTGGCATGTGGCCACCCATTTTTTTCTCTGCTACTCAGGCCATGGGGGGAGGGGCAGTAGGGTGAGTCCCATCCCATTGCTGAGCACCATCCTCTCTCCGGGGCATCACCTCTTCTGTTCTGGTTCAGCTGTGGTTCAGGACTGGTATAAAGAACTGATTTTTACTCCTAATAAACGAAGTGTGCTACCAGCCAATGGAACATATAGGCGTCTCAGAATCCCACACAGAATAGCAAATTGGTTAATTGCCAGAAACCACAAAAGGTTATTTTCTCAGTAAGAGATTTGTGCAAAGACTTATTGCAAGCTTCTGTTGCTAATATGTTTGACTTGCTTGATTTTAAAGCACAGGATCTGGTATCTTTAAGCTTTGGTGATCAAAGTGTGAGTTCAGTAGATTCTGGGCCAGAGGTGGGGGGCAAATTGAATGGGTAGGGGCAAGGTTTCATCATTTCCCTTTATGTAATTAACATATCATCAGGAAAAGCAATAGAGAAAATAGGGAAAGTTAGCCTGGATTGGAAGAGCTCTTGATAAGTTATTCTTATTATTTTTTTTTTTGATGTGGACCACTTTTAAAGCCTTTATTGAATTTGTTACAATATTGCTTCTGTTTCATGTTTTAGTTTTTTGGCCACGAGGCATAGTGGGATCTTAGATTCCCAAGGCTGGGATTGAACCCGCGTCCCCTGCATTGGAAGGCAAAGTCTTAACCACTGGACCACCAGCGAAGTCCCAGCTATTCTGTTCCTGATACACTGTGCTCCATCTAGGATCAGTCGGGAGAAGACATCCCAATGACAAACTTCCAGAATGCTGTGCTATTTATTCCTACTCCCGAGCTAGAGTATCCAAGGGTGTTCTTCACCCTAAATGACTCTCTAAAATAAATAAATGAATGCCCTTATTTCCTGAGCACATCTATGACTCTGCAGCATCATTTCTGACCCTGTCTAATGTGTCAAGCCACTGAGTTGCTCTAGTTCTGGCCAGGGTGACCGAGGGCGATCTCCTCTGTGTGGGCAGTATCCACACTCATTCTCAGTGCTCCACTGGGGTCACCTCAGCACTTTACTGCATCCCCCGCATCCCCCGAATAGCAAGACAAACAAACAAGCCCATGTAAAAGAGCTCAAACTCCGAAAGCACTGGGCGGTTGCATACATTTTGACAGATTTGTGATAAGACCGAGGGGAGAGCTATATTAGAGTTCACTCAGCAACATTTTATCAAGATCCTTCTAATTTCCCCTTAAGACCCAGGGGTTTGCCCTTCCCACTAAGCCGACTCTCAGCTACTTGGAGTTCAGCCTCACTGTCTCCTCACCTCCCTTTTTCCCATGGAAAAATTTAGAGCTTCTCTTATGTCCTTCCATTTTCATCCTCACAAAAGAACTTCCTTGGCATCCATCTTTCTTAGAAGAGGGGGGATTGAAAAATGTCATTTGGGGGGGACAAAAGGCACAAACTTAGTTTAAAATAAATAAGTCATGGGGATGTGATGTACAACATGGTGACTATAGTTGATGATACTGTGCCACGTATTTGCAACTTGCTAAGAATAGATCTTGAAAGTTCTCATCACAAGAAAAAACAAAAGTTTTGTAACTGTGTAGGATAACAGATGTTAACTAGACTTATGGCGATTATTTTGCAATATATACAAATAGCAAATCATTAGATTGTACATCTTAAACTAATATAATGTTATATATCTATTGTACCTCTAAGAAAAAAGGAAAAAGAGCCCAATAATAATTGGATAGTGGCATTAGACTTGTACCTAAGTTTTCTGACCTAAGTCAAATGCTATTTCTATTGAATTGTGCATTTTGTCTAAAACAACATTAAAATCTATTTGGGAAAAAAAAGAAAATGACATTTTTTCCTTTGTAACATTTTGTGAAGGGGGTTGTTTAATGGGTGTTAAGTGCTGAGACATGGGTTACTTAGGCACTGAATGACACATGATTCAGTTCTGGTTAGGATCATGTTCTAGTGAGGACTTCCAAGTCCAGGGATAAGATACTGGCTGGGAATTCAGATATGTGAAGGAAGTCTCTTTACCCCTTTCCTCCTAGATAAAGTGGGGTTAATAACACCTTCCCTGCCTCCTCTGCAAGGTGGGATTCTACATGAGAAAGTGTGAGAGAGAATAATTAACAGACCCTGTGAAATTGCATCATCCTGGCTAGTATCTGGGATTCCCTTCCCACTCTCACAGCTTCTAGTGGTTTCTATCTGTAATTGTTGTCTCCTTTCCCCATAGTGGCCTAAGGAAAGCCAGATACAACCTCCAAACATCTGAGCTGCTGGAACTATTAGCACATCCACATCCATCTAGCACGGTGCTTTCCTTATTACCCCTTTCTCCCTACCATTCTTATTACTAAGAGATACATTGCATTGAAACTAACAATCATTCCTTTTCTATTCCTGGTATTATTTCTCTTCACTGAGAGTGTATTTGCCAAGGTTTCTAAGGAAAACGCAGGGAATTATAGTCATAATTGTAAGACGAATTACATTCTAGTGGAACGGGGATGACTCTCAAGTTAAAAAAAAATGGTGATAATGTATGAGATATCTTTTACTATTCTCAGCAAAAGTGTTTCTTAAAGGAGATTTCACCAAATAATTTTTCTATTAACTTGACACCCGGTTTAGCCACACAGGCACAAAAAAATGGCAAAGCAGAGGCGGAACTGAAAGTCTAATTAGATTTGGAGGATTTTGTTTCTCTTCCTCTTTTTTCTCTCTGTTTTGCTCTGATTTATTGTGGTCATGGTGGGAAGGAGATGAGCTTCCATCCAGGCATTTGTTGCCACTAAGAAAGAAAAAAACAAGAGTGGGTGGAACTTATCTTCGATGCCAAATGCTTTTGCAAAGCCTTTCAAAGGACATTGGTCTACTTGGTTTCATTTTCAGAAAATTCATCTCAAAAAAGTTCAAAGCTCTTAGCACTGCCTTGACAATATCCCTAAATCTCCTGGGCTTCTGTCTGAGTTCTGACTTTCTGAAACCCCTTTCTTGTCTGTCTCTTTCATACATGATGGACCTGTTGATTCCACAGCATGACAGCACACGATTCCATCTGTCACGATGGCATGGTGCTCTTGCTGCAGGATGACATGCCAATAGCCACCAGCCCAGTGCCAGCCAAAGTGGCATTAGCAACAATGTCCTGCGTGACGCAGTAAACTGTATACCATTCAGCAAGAAGGTCTTCCCAGGGAAGGCACAAGCTGCCAAATGAGGAACACGTTTCTCACTATGGCAAGTCATGCGTGGCCCATTTCAGTGTAGACCCTGTCCCCTTGGTGATATTGGCTCTGTCTGCAGAGAGCTACTGTGATGGCAGCACCTCCATACTAACAGGGCACACCCTGCCACGGAGAACTAGCAATCACCGGAACGCCCGTAGGGTAACCAACTGTCCTGATGTGCCAGGGACTGAGGGGTTTCCTGGGCTGCAGGACTTCAGTGCTAAAAACAAGTCTCAAGCCTACAGGGATGAGTTGGTCACCCTATCTGTGTCGGCATCACTGGCCCCACCAGGTAAATTCTTCCTGGTCCTGTCTGTGTCTCCATCCAACCTTGTCTCCATTTCCATTTTATAGTAGGCGTCCTCTGAGATGGCTCCAGCGATCTCCACCTTCTGTTTCTCACGCTTTTGGTAATTCCCTCCCACTGAGCATGAGCTGGATGTATTCTCTCCCTTCTAATGAGAAGAGGGCAGAGGTGAAAGGATGTTACTCTTGAGGTTAATTTCAAAAAAAGACGGTGGCTTCCACCTTGGGTACTCCCTCCCCTCTTTCCTCCTCCTCCCTCGCTCTCAGTTCCCCCCCCTTCCTCTCTCCCTCTGAAGATAACCAGCTGCCTGGTTTCCAGCAGCCCTATGGAGGAGCCCACTTGGCAAGGAATCCCTGTCTCTACCCCAGCCGGCAAGGGTCTAAGACCTGCCAACAGCCACCTGATTGAGTTTGGACACAGATCCTCCCTCTGTCCAGCCTTGAGCTAACTGCAGCCCCTGATGACACCTTGCCTGTCACCTTGTGAGAGAGCCTCAGCTAAGCATGCTGGGGTTCCCAGCACACAAACACGGAGACAATGCATGTTTGTTTTTTAAGCCACTAAGTTTTGTGGTATCTTGTTACATGGAAATAGATAACTATTCAACTTTAAACTATGAGGGAGCCAGGCTATTCAGAAACTCACTGGACTCAGAGTATCACACCATTTAGCATTTACAGGTAGGACCCGAGAGCTCAACCATTTGGACCAATTCATTAGGAAGGTGAAGAGTCTGAGCTCAAAGGAGGCCAGGGGACTTGTTAGGAAGCAAATAGAGACAGCTGGCCCAGGTCTTCTGATTCCCGCTCTGGTGCTGGTTCTGGTCAGTGGGGCCACCCAGCTCCTGCGACCTCTGATTTGGTTCACAAAAGGAGACTGCCCCTCCGAGATTTACAGGGAGAGACTTTATCTCCAGCTTTGTCACAGGGTTGATAGACTTAATAAAATCTTTCATACATGATCTAGAAACACTGCAGATTTTTCCTGGCTCTGACAATCAAGAAGCCTCTTATCTCTTTAAATCAGATCTCTCCAGAGGGAATAAACTATCATCTCAATTTAATTCAGCAAGTATTCCTAGAGCACCTATACCATCGTCTGTTCTAGAAGGGCTGGAACAGAAGAAGGAAGGATTGGAAAAAATATACGACATGATTATTACCCTCAAGGAGCATTTCTGGGTGGAAAGCATAATCATAGTCATAATAACATTTCGCACTATGTTTATCTATATCTATGTTTATCTATAATGCATTATTTCTTTTATTTAAAAATATCTGAAAAATGGTGAAATGTTAACAGTTGTTAATTCTGAGTGGTGAGCACATCATTGTTATATTATTTTCTTTTTAAAAATAGACACTATGTTTTTTAATAATATATGTTATCATGTATATTAAAACATACATTATATTTTTAAAATATATATATTATAATGTATATAAGTATACATTATATTTTCTGTACGTATTTTTTTCAAATTAAAAGTATCTGATATTTAATGAGGATTTACTATCTCCAAGGCACTCTAACAAGCACTTTAACATAGGATTTCTCATTGAATCCTTCCACCAATCCTGGGAGGAAAGTACTGTTCTTACCTTGTCCCAGTTCAGAAAGGTTGAGTAATTTATTCAAAGTCACACAGCTGATTAATGTAATTAAAATTTAGTTCTGTCTTGTTCCAAAACCAGTGATCTCAATCACCAAGCTTAAATTCTTACCAACAAGAAGTACGTCTAGTTGGGGAAATAAGAGATACATGTGTAAAATAAGTTCAGACAACTTTAGTAAGCTGCCACACTAGATATAACCAAAAGGGCACACACGAGGTACTGAGTTAACAGTCAGGAAAGTGAGAAATCAATACCAGCTAACCAAATAAGAGAAGGCTTCATGAAATAGATTCATTCATTCATTCAACTACTATTTCTTGAGCACCTGTTCTATGCCAAGCACAGGTGCTGGGGGATTAAATGTTGAACAAGACAAGCACTGATCCAGTGGCGTTCACACTTAGTGGGGAGGGGTAGACAATCAATAAATACACGAATAAGGTAATTTCAAATTAAGATAAATGCTATGGAAAAAATAAAACGGAATGAAAGAGTCACAGAAGCGTAGGCTCTTAGATTAATTGGTTTGGAAGACCCTGTTGATTAAAGTTTGAAATCAGTTTCCCTTTCTGCCTCATTCCTCTGAAATGGAGACCTTGGTAGGACCAGGGGACCCAAAATTGTAACGGATGAGGCTTCTGGAGAGGGGACCAACATGTGAAGATTGACTATGTCAAGTTAGAGCACAAGATTCTTGTACACATATAATCTCATTTAGTGATATTTGGGTATGTTAGCACTAGGTAGAAATGGAATAGGAAGAACATGAGAGAAAGAAAATTGAGAGAAAGAAAAGCATCCTGAGTCTGGGCAACAGACCAGATAAGGGAGGGCACAGGATACACATTGGGAGTTAGGATATTTCAGACAGATAAAGGAGGATTGCGAACTTCTCTGGCGGTCCAGTGGTTAAGCCTCTGTGCTTCCACTGCAGGGAGCAGGGCACAGCATGGCCAAAAAAAAAAAAATTGGTCTAATTAAAAATAAAGAAGGATAGAACTTTGAAAGTCAGGGTGTGGCCTTGGATAAAAAAAATGGCAGCCAGAGTAGGCACTGCACAAGAGAATAAAATGGTGAAAGTGGGGGCTTCCCTGGCGCAGTGGTTGAGAGTCCGCCTGCCGATGAAGGGGACACGGGTTCGTGGAGCGGCTGGGCCTGTGAGCCATGGCTGCTGAGCCTGCATGTCCGGAGCCTGTGCTCTGCAATGGGAGAGGCCACAACAGTGAGAGGCCAGCGTACCGCAAAAAAAAAAAAAGATGAAAGTGGTATCTTAAGTGGCTTATCCTGGCCACAGATCACACAGGGTAGATAGCAGTGGGAGGCAAGAAAATCCCGGAGACTGTAGTTCAGATAAGCCATACAGAATTCTCATCTAAGAAGGCAGGCATAGGGAATGGAGGGATGTCTCTGAGAGAACCTGCAGAAAGTTAACTGCCCAACGCCAAGGGGTAGGGCTGGGAGACCTTCGAAAGTAAGTGAGCTCTCAGTTGGAGGTGGCAGCGTTACTTTTGCCCAACAATTCTGGAGGATGGGGTTGTTCTGGTCTGCTGATGCCTGAACAGATTGTGAAGATGATCTCTCCAACTTTTTGGTTTTGGACTTGAGATGGAAATTTTCTCTGAACTACTTACATGGGTAAGTGGGAGGATGACACGTAGGACTTGAGCTTCCGGGGGGCAAGAGAGCTGCTGCACAGATGGATGTCTTACAGAATACAGACTACAATCAACTCCAGCCTTTAGAAGATTTCCTTTCTCACAAAAATTTGTTTCACCCTTTGAGAAATAACAAAAGAATTTGGGCCATATGCTTCAAATATCACTAACGCTCCGGTACTTTCCAAAGATATTTAAACTCCTATTCCCTCTCCTATAATTAACACCCTACTCACCAACATATATAGGCTTTAATAAGATTCTGGGTTCCAAAAAGATTTGCCCAAGTTACCTCAAGGGAAGGGTGAAGAATTGTAAGGATTTGTAATAGGATGTAAATGTGGGACTCTTCCTGTCTCAGAATTTTGGATCAGGCTCCCCAGCTTATGATTATAGGTGCAAAATACCTTTGCATTCTAAACTGCGGTGCTAGATCACTGACATAGGCCATGCAAAAAGGGGTGATAAAAAACATTTTGGCCGGCACTGGCGCGTCACCCATCTTCAGGCGATATAAGAGAAGGCAAATTTATTAAGGGGAATAGAGGTCAAGATTTGGGATATCTTTGGAAAGGGCCTTTGGCATGTTATTTACCCACTCTCCTCAACCCACCCCTTTTCCAACTGTGGTTGGTGCTCTGCCCCACCCCCTTGCCTTTACCGCTTCAGTGGGCACTGATCCCACCTCCTACTGCCCGCCCTGCGTTTCTTTGCCTGAGTGCTTTCTCTGGCTCTCACAACCCAGATAGGAAGTGTTGGAAATCAATACCTCCCCACCCTCAAACCCAGGGAGCAGCCTCCAACCAGTGACTGCTAGGAGTTGGTATTTAAGTACCCCAGCTCCCTTGCCCTTTGGGTAGAGTATGCTTCTGGAGAACCCAACATGCAACACTGTTCTATGTGATTTCAGTACTCAGAAATGCGTGGAGATTTCTTCTTTTTCCTAGCACATGGTCAGTTTTATAAATTTTCCATAGGCTCTTAAAAAGCATAATCATGCTAAATACTGTGTTGCTGGGTGCTATTAGGCAAAGTTTGTAAGTTAAATTGTTAACGGTTCTAGTCTTCCATATTTTTACTGTGATTTTTGTCAGCTTTTTAGTGAATTTTTGAGAGAAGTGGTTAAAATCTCCTGCTAAGATTGTGGATTTATCTATTTGTCTTTTTAGGTTTGTCCATTTTGCATTATGTAATTTGAGACAATGGTATTAAATGTTTTTTAATTTAAATTGACTATCTTTTCGGCGACTGTAATTATATCATTAAGAAGTGATCATCTTTACCACCAACAAGGCTTTTTTTTTACTAAAAGTCTATTTTACCCATTATTCGTATGACTAAACCAGATTTATTTCAGTTCGTGTTTACCTGCTATAGTTTGGTGCATTAAAATAACATGTCTATCACCCCTAAAAGTTTCCTTGTGCCCCTCTCCCTTCCCGTGACTCTCCCTGAATTCTCCTCAACCAGTTGCCAGGCAGCCACTGGTCTTTTTTCTGTCACTATTGTTTGCTTTTTCCAGAATTTTATATACAGGCACACCTCGTTTTACTGCATTTCACTTTATTGCACTTTGCAAATAGTACATTTTCTGCAAATTGAATGTTTGTGGCAACCCTGCGTTGAGCAAGTCTATTAGTGCCCTATTTCCAATAACATTTGCTCATTTCAAGTCTCTGTGTCATATTTTGGTAATTCTTACAATATTTCAAACTTTTTCAATGTTGTTATATTTGTTGTGGTGATCTGTGATAAGTGATCTTTGATGTTACTATTGCTAAAAGATTATGCCTCCCTGATGGTTGACAGTCTTTTAGCAATCAAGTATTTTCTTAATTAAAGTATATGAGTCACTTTTTAGACACAATGCTATTGCATACTTAATAGACTGCAGTATAGTATAAATGTAGCTTTTATATGCGCTGGGGAACCAAAAAGTTCATGACTCACTTTATTGTGATATTTGCTTGTTTGTTTCAGGTAGGAAATTGAATTTGATCCCTGTCATTCCATCTTGGCTGGAAGCAGATGTTTCATCCCTTAACTTTCTATATCTTATATATCTTATATCTTTCTATACCTTATCTATATCTTTCTACAGCTTCACATTTTAGATGTGTTTTTGTAAATATTTGGATCTTTTAAATCTAGTTTGAAAATCTTTGTGTTTTAACTAAAGCATTAGTCCATTTTTATTCAGCAATTACTGATTTATTTAGGTTTATATCTACCATCTCAGCTGTATACTGTTCCTCTCTATTCTATACTTTTTTTTTTTTTTTTTTTT
>NW_020172457.1:2947225-2972851 GCF_003031525.2 Neophocaena asiaeorientalis asiaeorientalis | reverse complement strand
CTGTACACGGGCCTCTCACTGTCGTGGCCTCTCCCGTCGTGGAGCACAGGCTCCGGACGCGCAGGCTCAGCGACCATGGCTCACGGGCCCCACCGCTCCGCGGCATGTGGGATCCTCCCGGACCGGGGCACGAACCCGTGTCCCCTGCATTGGCAGGCGGATTCCCAACCACTGTGCCACCAAGGAAGCCCTATACTTATTCTTTTTCTTTTTTCCCATTTTGCTTTCTTTTAAATATGATACTTTTTATTTTTCTCACTTTTCCCCCTCTGGACTAGTTTGAAAATTTCTAGGATTTTCCACTTCATGAAAGTAAGCTTTATGAACCTGATAATAGTCAGCAAGATTCAGAATAAGGATAGCTCAGAATCCAGGTGTCATAATGAAATCACAACAGGCCTCTGAAAAGAGAATTTAAGGAATGAGAAGTATCCAGCATGGCTACTGAGTAAAAAATTAATTAATAAAGGGAGGGAAAAATAGCTGAAAAAAAATAACTCGTTATTACAACAAAAGATTCTAGTGGAAGCAGTAAAATGGCAATTGCTACTATAGTTTTAATTATGTTTGCCTGCCTTATGGGGCCAAGCCAGCAAATGAATTTTTAAGAAAAGTATCCCAGAGATGATATAGGAGGTAGTGGTATGATAATCTAAGCTTTCTGCACCTTGCTCTTTCCCTAAATAAAAGGTCTGTTCCTCAGGGAAACGATAATAATTATAATGACAGTAATGACAGCGTCGCTAACAGCTTTTGAGCACTTAAGTATGTAATGTGCAGTGCAGCGTTACATGGTTTTCTCATCTAATCCTCCCGATAATCCTTTGACACGGATCTGACTGTATACGACTCTCCCTATATACCACTTCAAATCCTCTGAGCCTCACTTATCGGATAATCTAGCCAATGTTCAGTGACCAGTCCTGCACAGGGTCCAACCAGCTTCATACAGATGTACCTGGTGATATCTGCCTTCAGTCACATGCTTTCTGCCCTGGAGCCTCTCTTCCTATGCTCAGCATGGGTTGCTATGAGAAAGTCCCTGAATGTGTCATTGGGATGGATATTGTCAGAAGTTGGAAGAATCCCGTTGTTAGTTCTCTGACCTCTAGAATAAAAGCCTGCTATGATAGGAATGATAGGAAAGACAGTGTGGAAGCCCTTGTCACTGTCTTCCTCCCTCAGTTTTCTGGCTAAGACAGTAAAACAATCATAGATGTCAGAGGGAATTGTGAGATTAGTGCTACCATCAGAGGTTTAAAAGATGCAGGGGTAGTGGTTCCTGTAATATTCACATTCAGTTCATCTATCTGGATGTTGTAAAACAAAAAAGAAAACAGAAAATCCAAGATAGATCCTGGTGGATGACAGCCATAAACCTTAATCAGGTGGTAGCCTCAAATAGCGGCTGCTGCACCAGCTGTGGTTACCTTACTAAAGCAGATCAACCCAGCCCCTAATTCTTGATATGTGGCTATTGATCTGGCAAATGCCTTCTTCCCCATCCAGATCAGTATGGGGGGGATCAGAATCAGTTTGGTTTTACGTGAGAGGGACAGAAGCGCATTCACTGCCTTGCCCCAGGGCTGTGCTAACTTTTCTAGTCTCTGCCCTAATAGAGTCTGCAAGGACTTGATTGTTCTGACATTCCCCCAGGACATTAGTACCATCATACTAAGGGGATCTGGTGAGAATGGGATGGCAAATGTCCCAGATGCCCTTGTAAGTGAGCCAGTGCATGGAGATAAATTCTACAAAGACTCAGGTTGAAGCACTACCAATGTAATTACTTACTAATGATTTTTAAAATTTTAAATTAAAAAAAATTTAAACTTTTATCATAGACAATTGCACACATATACAAAATTAATCAGAGTACTATAACAAATCACCAAGTATCCTTAAACTAACTTCAACAATTATCAACTCACTGACAATTTTTTTCATCTGTAACTTCATTCATTTTCCACCTCCCCTATTATTTTGAAACAAATCCCAGACATTATATACTTTCACTCATAAATATTCCAAATATACTTCTAAAAGACAAGACTTTTTTTGAACATAATGACAATATTATGTTCACATCTAAAAATACTTAGTAATTCCTTAATATCATCAAATATTCAGTCATTTTTCAAATTTCCAGTTGTTTCATAAATGTCACAAAAGAGTTTTAAGTTGGTTGTTTGAATAAAGATAAAAATAAAACCTATACATTGCAATTAGTTAATGTGTTTTTAAAGTCTCTTCTAATTTATCAGTTCCCCTTGCATCTGCCTGGTTTTTTCCCTTGTAATGTATTTGCTAAAGAAACTCAGTCATTTTTCCTGCAGGTTGAATTTTGTTAATGGCATCCCTGTGGTGTCTTTTGGCACGTTCCTCCTGGAATGTCCCTGGATATCCGTTCTGAGGTAGAGGACAAGTTTTTGTATCTTATACCTCCTATCATTAAAAAGGAGGCACAATGTTTCATGAACTTTTTTGGATATTGGAAGCAGCATGCCCTGCACTTGAAAATACTATTCTGACCAATTTGTCAGGTGACAAAAAGGTTTTCACTTTCAAGTGGGATCTGGAGCACAAAAACAATTCAGCAACAAGTCTGGACTGTGGGGCAAATTGCCCTGTTGCTTGGGCCACATGACCAGCAGATTGAACAGTGCTAGGGAGATCCCTGGTGGGTAACAGTGCTATGTGAAGGACTTCCCTGGTGGCACAGTGGTTAAGAATCTGCCTGTCAATGCAGGGGACACGGGTTTGAGCCCTGGTCCGGGAAGATCCCACAAGCCGCGGAGCAACTAAGCCCGTGCACCACAACTACTGAGCCCGTGTGCTACAACTACTGAAGCCTGTGTGCCTAGAGCCTGTGCTCCGCAACAAGAGAAGCCACCGCAATGAGAAACCCACGAACCGCAATGAAGAGTAGCCCGTGCTTGCTGCAGCTAGAGATAGCCCATGCGCAGCAACGAAGACCCAACACAGCCGAAAGTAAATATAAATAAATAAATTTTAAAATGAAAAAAAAAGTATGCTATGTGAAGAGTGGGGCAAACCCTGACATGAGGATTATAGCAGGTTTCTGGAGCAAGACCATACCGTCTGAATCAGAGAATCGCTCTCCTTTTTGGTAATAGTTCCTGGTGTGCTCTTGGGACCTCGTCTAACATCCGGGAGATCTAACATCCGGGATGCCAAATGGCTATGAAATCCAAACTAACCGTTCTAAGCTCACCACTACCAGAACCATCAAGTCATAAAGTCAGTTTGCATAACGAACAGTACATTTGGGATCCTATCAGCAGGTTCAGAATGCACAAGCAAATTTCGTGATTAGTTAGCCTGGCTCCATTCTCCCCATGTTTCACCAGCATTTGTGCCTCGGCTCACACTGATGACTTCATGGATTGGGAGGAGGGTGTCCCTACATCCAAATAATAGAGGAAGAAAGAATTTGCATCACAGATGGGTTGGCACTATATGTCAGTGCTGGATTTTATCCCAAAGTGGATTTTTTAAGTACAGTGGTAAAGGGAAATTTTCTCTTTCTATGGAAAGAGAAGTAGCCTGAGGTATGGCCAAACACAGATTCCTGGGGAGTGGTGAAAGCTTTGGATGGTTGGTCAGGGACTTGAAAGGAATGAGACTGCAAGATATAAGACAGAGAAGTCTGGGGAAAAGACATGTGGATGGAGCTCTAGGGGTAAATAGAAAGTGTGTAGATCTTTGTGTCTCACGCTGATGCCCAACAGAGAACATCCCTTGCAGAGGAGGCTTTCAACAGTCAGGTGGGTAGACAGGATGACTCACCCCGTGGATGTCAGCCGGTCCCCTCCTAAGCCATTCCAGGGGTGGACAGTGAATCTAGAAACAGTAACCATGGTGGCAGGGATGGAGATTGTGTATGGGTCCCCTCCAACAAGGCTGAACATTAAATGTCCAATCTGCAAACAATGACCCTGAGCCCTTGATATGGCACCATTCCTCAAGGACTCCACCCAGACATATGGTGGTAGGTTGATTCTATCAGATCCTTCTACCCTAGAGGGAGTAGAAATTTGCCCTTAACAGAACTGACCCTTGCTCCATATAGGTGTTTGCCTTTCCAGCCCACAGTGCCTCCACTAGAGCCACTATTATCGATCTACAGAATGTTGAATCTATTAACATAATACACAGTACAACATTGCCTTAGTAGAAAAGGTGCTTTGTTATGGAAGACAGGTGAAACAATGGATACAGGACCACAGGATCCTCTGGTGTCTGACTGTGTATCCCATTATTCAGAAGCAACCAGTCTAAAAGAATACCGTATTGAGGAGTGTCATCCCCAACTAGGCTCCATCTCAGGGCTAACACCATGTTGGTTTGTGACATTTTGCTGCAGGCTATAGTATACACATTGAGCCAAAAGAAGATACGTGGAACTGTCTCCCCCATATCTAGACCACATGGTGAGGGGGGGGCTTGTGCCAGGGGATTCAGTCATTGAACTTGCACCTGATCGCTTTGGGATCCTCATGCTGAAGGACAAGGAGACGAAGAAAGGAACTGTTATACTGGCAAGGGTGATGGACCCTGATTGCCACAAGGAGCTACTGCTATACAGCTCAAGTAGGGAAGACCAAGTCTGCAACCCCAGGGATTCAGTGAGGGCATCTTAGTGATGATGAGTGAGGATTGCAGTGATCACTGCCTGGCAAGGACAAGACAACCAAAGCTTAGACTGTTCAGAGATGAATATCTGAATCACCACCCAACAAAGGAAGCAAAGGGGGTAGGAACCAATAGGTAAATGTTTCCCGTCCCTCACTACTCCCCAGACGAGTGAATCTGAGTTGCACATCATACATTTCTTTTCAGGAAGTCTCGCAGAATCAAGTAGCTAGTTGCTTATCGCTGAGGCCCACTCAAACGTACATCCGCAATGGGCTCTCCCGCCTTTCCGTCTTCACTTACCCATTTGCCCCATCCTTTACTCTTGTTCTCTGCAATGACATTCCCCAGTGAAGCAGTTGCACATAGGCCTCTGTCTCAGGCTTTGTTTTCTGGGAACCCAGGCTGAGGCCGATACTATTGTTATTTCCATTTTACAGATGTCAGTTGATTAGCTGTCCATGGTTACACAACCACTGAACAGTGTACTAGGATTGAGCCCTAGTCTGCCTGACACCAAAGGCTGTGCTCTAAACCATTGCTATCCAGTAGAACTTTCTATAATCATGAAAATGTTCTCTAATTGCCCTATCCAATGTGATAGCCACTAGCCACACGTGACATTGAGACTTGACATGCAGTTAGTACAATTCAGGAACTGAATTTTTAATTTTATTTAATTTGAAGTTATTTAAAATTAGTCACACGCAGCTAGTGACTATCACGTTGGATGGTCCCTGATTATCCAAACCAAACAGCTCAGAAATCATTTTTCTCAATTGCCACCTAGGAAAGATTGAGGGTAAGTTATGAGGCACCACTGATTACATATTCATAAAACAATCTGCAAGCATAGTAGCTAAAACCAATAAAGGTGCATTTGATTACTCTTGCTGAGATATAATTGCCAAAAAAGCCTCATGTCATAGGTTAGAAATTTATCTGACACATTCAGCACAAATTAGGAAGCAGACATTGTGCCAGGAAGCAGAGTGACAGTGGTAAATGAGAGAGATGTGATCCTTGCCCTCTCGTGGATAAAATCAAGTGCAGGTATTGCAGAAATGTTATCACTTTTTTGCCTTCCCTCATCACCAAACAATCCATCTGTGTAGGATATCATTTTTCTCACCTACTTCCTTGATCTATGATACTTTCATTGTTGTGTTATCCTCCGACCCAACTTCTTCTGAAGCATTACACGTGAAAGAAGCATGGGCCCTGGAGTCAGATATATCTGGATTTAAATCAAATTCACCTTTGAAAGAGTTGCCCTATCTTATGTAGTTACTTACCACTCTGAGACTTAGTTTTTCTCATCTGTAAAATGGGGTTGTAAGAATTCAACGAAGTCATATAGTCCCATAGAAATGTTACCTCTCTTTTCTAGATTCTAACCTTTAGGAATTTCCTGTCCTAGTTCTCTTTAAACATTTATAAGAACTTTTCACAAAACAGTCAGGAGGCTGTTGGCGGTGACAGGTGAGCAGCAAAATAATAGGAACAATTTACAAAGGGAGATAAAGTTATAGTTCTGGTAATCACATAGCTTTTTCAAAAGGAAGAGAAAGTTTCAGACCCATAATCACATAGTCCTGCCACATTCACCATGGAAATGGGTTCAGGTTACTAGCCAGAGGCATGTAAACACAAGATAATAAAAAATAAAGACAGGCTGCTGTCCTCTCCAGTACACATGAGGAATCTGCGATGGGAGAATAGGGGAGGAGGCATGGTACAGAAGACACCAAGGATGAGGCCTTCATTGGTAAAGGTTTAATCTGGAGAATGTCATCACAATTGGACTTTGTCCTAAAGGCATGCTGGGTTCTCAGCTGCAGGACAAGATGAGAGGGAAGAAGCCACAAATAAGTAGGGCTGGGATTGAGGTGTTAACTTTGCTGTCTGAGTGGTCCTCAAGGGAGGGTAGCCAGTGGTCTTAGCCCCAGTGAGGAAGGAAGGAAGGAAGGAAGGAAGGAAGGAAGAATGGAAGGAAGGAAGGAAGGAAGGAAGGAAGGAAGGAAGGAAGGAAGAATGGAAGGAAGGAAGGAAGGAAGGAAGGGAATGAGGCAATTCCCAAGCCCAAAGGGCTAGAGCAAGTTCAGACTTAGTCTGGGATGGCATAAATAAGTGGGGGGTCTAGCCCACTGGGTGAGGCATGTCAGCAGAAGTTTCTATGATGCTGAGTTGCTTGAAGTATAAAAATGGCATTACCGAGATTCAGAAGAGTCCATACTCATCAAAGCTCAACACTAGGTAGGAGAGTGTCACAGGTACCAGATAGGATATCAAGGCCCCAGTCAAAAAGCCTAAGGTTCAGAGCATGGCTCTTGCCGCAGCGAAAACACTAGAGATCACAGCAAATAGTCAAGGTCATTTGGGCCTGACCCTGGTCCCTGATTAGCCTTTCTACTCTACCCTAACCCTGCCCCATCCAATACTATGGTTGACATGATTCCAGGAAATACTACTGTAAAGCCCACCATAATGTCTTCAAGGGAAAGGTCCATTTATTAATTAGCCCTTTTGTATCTGCAGTTTCAAATGCAATGCCTAGTCTAGAGTGGGTCCATAGGGTTCTCTACAGGGATATTATATAGGAACTTACCTACTGAACCCAAGATAGTCCAAGCAGATCAGGCCTATGGCTGGGCTCAGTTGTAACAATGTACTTGCCTCTCTATTTACTCACGATTTGAAAGGTCATCATGGAAAACAGTAAGTCAGCCTCCAGACTTGATTTAATTTGGACCTTCTTCAACCATAACCATCCCACCTGGAGCTCTGTGAGACCAGAGCTTCATTCCCATCCCCAGGTCTCCTCATATAGACCAGGCTTCAAATGCTGGATTGAAGAACCAGGAAAAGATAGCCACAACCTAGGGGTGATAAGACTGTCTCTTTGTGCATCTGGTCATCCCATTTCATGAGCATCTGCTACATTGCTACTGGAATCTGGGCTCCAGTCACTGAGCAGAAGGCTCTCGGAGCAGCTAGCTCAGGAACCTCAAGTTGCCCTGACTGTGATAGTCACAATGGGGGTGGTGCCCCAGCACCGCTCAACTCATAACTGAAATCTTGTTGAAGTTGCCCTTTGCTGCTTACTACACTCCAGGGTAGCTTTGAGTTCTACCAATCTGAATTCTGCAAGCACAGGTTCTTGAGAGACAACAAGGACATCTTACTCTGAATCAAGTCCTACCCACGTAGAATCAACAGTTGAAGCTGTGTCTGGAATCCCGATGGCTTGTGGGCATCTCTTTGTTTCAGGCTTAGGGGCTGTGTAGCCACCAGCAATAAGATTTGAGCTTCCATCTCTCAGCTTATATTTTGCATCTTCCAGAGCCTGTTGAATGAGTGTAACAAGCTTCCCGCCAAAGCACTGTCTAGACGGGCTAGAGGAAGTAGGGATTCTGAGACTGCTGGCTTCTCCTTCCTCATGTAATTTCTGTTCTTCTCTGGGAATCATCAGTGTTTGTCTGAAGAGCCCTATGACGGATGCTGTGATATACCACCCAGATCCGCCAGTGAATGTGTTTTCCTAGTTTACTATTCTGTTTTGCTTTATTACAGTCTGGGCAGCCCAGGATTGGACTGGGCATGTTAGTTAGTCAGCCTGTCTAGAAGGAGTTCCAGTTATAATTCCAAATGTTGACCTCTTCACTGACTTTCATAAGACCACAAGAAAAGTCATTTACAATTTCTCTGTCTTAGGGCCTTTATCTATTAAGGAGAAAGAAGGATATCAAACTGACTTTTGTGATTGAGGAGAAACATATTTGTTAGGTTGTCAAATTCTCAAACATAGGGAGTATGAAAGAAATGCGAAGCAATTGACATGACACGTGTTGCCTACTGCAAATTCCAAATACGGCAATGGTGGGAAAATCTTTTCTATGACAGATGGGCAACTGTGGGCTTAACACTTGCCTTTGATTTATCTTGTCTTTAAGAACAGTGAGCTTCTCTGCCCTTCAGTGTTTAAAACAAGAGGGAAGTTTAAGAGATTGACTCCGGAGTTTGAGAGTTTCAACCTTAAAAAAAAAATTATTTCCCCAAACAGCAGAACCTCAGAGCTACTGCTCGTAATTACCTTGGAGAAGGAAATGCCATTAGAGGTAAAGGGATGAACTGGCAAAGAAAGGGCAGCAAAGGACCCCAGGGGACCAGGCTGTTTCGAGCCAGAGCTGGCCCAGGGAATGGATGTTTCTGGATTCCCTCTCCAGCCCCTCTGTCACAGAACACGAGGTACTCACTTCCTGTATCTGCAAAATGGGATTGGTTACACTTGGTGCCTCTCTCAGCTGTTGTGAAAATGAATGGATCTAAGCGGAATAGATCTTTTCATAGCAGCTTCACCTAGACTGAACCAAGATGTGATGAGGGGTGAATTCCAGATGTTGACGATCCCCTTCTGCTATCATTTCTCTCTGCGCCTGCCTCTTCTTTGACAGCCCAGGGTATGGATGGCATCCTGAGATGGCTCACTGCTCTCTCCGTCTCTCCCTCTCCTCTCCTTCCCTCCCTGCTTATTTCTCCCTTTGATGAAAACTGCCTTCTACCAAGGTGAGATACTTTGCATATATTTAAGAGTAATAGGATATTTTTTGCTCCCCAGATATTGCACAAGTAGCAAACACAATCAAAGATCAAGTGCTTGGAAATATGAAAAGTGTCTTTCCAATGGTCCCAGGAAAGCGAGATCCCTATAACGTGACGAGGTTTACCATCTGCCACCTAAACATAGTCTTTTTTTTTTCCCAAGAAACAAAGTGAGCTGGGGCTCAGGAAGGTCCCACAGCTTCTTTCTTTCTTTATTTTTTATTTCAAAGAAAAGTCCTGGTCAAAGGTTTGTCTGTTTGTCAGAGACAGGAACCTTCCTATAGTTTTTCATGGTTGCTTACAATTCCTTAGTGCTTGGAAGCTGGAAGCTTTGATCAACAAAGAGGTAAGAAAATGTCAGTGTATCCAGTGGGTAATAAGACACCTCATGGGGCCAAGAGAACCCATCTTCTCCACAGAGGCAGACTTCCCCCCACTGGGAAGATAAATAGCTCACCAGGTCAGTCAGAAACTGATGGTTAATTGTATGTGTCAACCTGACTGGATCACAGGGTGCTGAGAAACTTGGCTAAACATCATTTCTGGGTGTGTCTGTGAGGGTATTTCTGGATAAAATTAGCATTTGAATCAATGGACTCAATAAAGCAGTTTGCCCTCCCAAACTCAGGTGGGCATCATTCAACCCACTGAGGGCCTGAAGAAGAAAAAAGAAGAGGAAGGCAGAATTTGCCCCTCGCTGCCTGATTGCTTGAGCTGGGACGTCGATCTTCTGCCCCCCGGCTCTCCAGGTTCTCAGGCCTCAGAGTAAGACTGAATTACACCATTGGCCTCTTTGGGCCTCCAGCTCGCAGACAGCAGATCGTGGCGCTTCTCAGCATCCATAATTGGATGAGCCACTTCCTTATAATAAATCTGTTCCTCTGTGTGTGTGTATCTCTGATTCTATTTCTATGGAGAACCTTGACTAATAGAGGGACCAAGACAGGTAGGCCCAGATGGAACCGAGGCCTTCCGACCCCCAGAGCTGTATAGCTTTCCAGCACATGTGGCACAGGCTCCTCCAGGAGCTGTGAGGCCAGCCAGGGGATCTGAGTAACCAGCAGCAAGAGATGTGAGTCCAGCTGAATGCATCACAGCCGAGGGCCAAAGCTTAATTCTACTCCTCCTCAGCTGCGTGGACATCTCTGCAGGAGATGTGCATGGTACGTGGTGCCCACATCTCCTCGGTCACTTGATTTCAGCACAGCCTTGGTAGACAGAGCCATGCGTGTTGCAGCACCCCACTCCAAGCACGCGGTCTATACCTTGCTGACCCAGGGCTTTCCGCAAGATTCAGACACTCAGCAGCCATGAGTAGGTGCAGCCTGTCAGCGCAGAGGCGATGATGCAAGCTTAACCAGTAAAGGATCAGAGAGTAATCACCCCGCACCCCCATGCTATGGTGGGCGGGGCACTTCTGAGGCTTGTTCTGCACGGTTCCTCAGAGTGTTCCCAGAAGCACTGAGCCCCAGTTGCCCCCAGCAGTAACCAAACATACCTTTTCCTCTTCTTCTCTATTTCACTCCCTCCATCTTCTCCCTCCTGTTTCTTGATATAATCTCCCAAATAAAGTCCTTAGACTCAAGTTCTTATCTCAGGCTCTGCTTTCAAAAAGCCCCCAAACCAAGTCCTTAATCCACTCACCAGCATCTCTCACTAGGTTGATGTCCTCTCACTTATTGTATTATTAATCACCACCAGCCAGCCCCAACTTCTCTTTATTTTAAACACTCTCTCATTGCTAAGTCAGCTCTTTGTAACAGCAATAACCCCTACCAAAGACCAATTCAATATCTTTGCTGTCCTGGAGTCGTAAAGGCACTACACCCTCTAGCACTTATCACATTGTGAGGTGGCTTCCTCTTACTTATCTGTGTCCCCTAGTCATGGTTGGCAAACGTTTTCTTTAAAGGGTCAGATAATAAGTATTTCGGACTTTGCAAGCCATGAGGTCTCTGTCCCAAATACTCGACTCTGCTATGGTAGTGAGAAAGTAGCCACAGACAATATATAAATGTATGAGCAGGGCTATATCCAACAAAACTTTACTTGTGGACACTGAAATTTGCATTTCATGTCATTTCACACGTCATGAAATAGTCTTTTTTTTTCAACCGTTAAAAAAAATGTAAAGACCGAGTTACCATATGACCCAGCAACCCCACTCCTGGGCATATATCAATAGCCGGAAAAGATGAAAACTCTAGTTCAAAAAGATACATGCACCCCAATGTTCATAGCAGCACTATTTACAATAGCCAAGACATGGAAACAACCTAAATGTCCATCAACAGACGAATGGATAAAGAAGATGCGGCATATCTATACAATGGAATATTACTCAGCCATAAAAAAAGAATGAAATAATGCCATTTTCAGCAACATGGATGGACCTAGAGATTATCATACCAAGTGAAGTAAGACAAAGATAAATATCACATGATATCGCTTGTATGAGAGATCTAAAAAAATGACACAAATGAACTTATTAATAAAACAGAAATATACTCACAAACAGAGAAAACAAACTTATGGTTACCAAAGGGGAAGGAGATGTAAGAATAGATTAGGAGTATGGGATTAACAGATACACACTACTATATATAAAATAGATAAACAACAAGGATTTATTATATAGCACAGGGAACTATATTCAATATCTTGTAATAACCTATAAGAGAAAAGAATCTGAAAAAATATATATAACTGAATCACTTTGCTGAAACGAATCCAATATTGTAAATTAGCTATAGTTCAATTTTTTTAAATGTGAAGACCATTCTTAGTCCTTGGGCTGGACAAAAACAAGCAGGGGCAGACTTGGCTGACACTGCCCTAGATCCTAAGCTCCTAGGCTCCTTGAGAGAGGAAATGATTGTCCAAGCAGCCTCTCCTCTGTATTTTACACAGTTCCTGACACATAGAATGTGCTCAGCACTTACCTACTGGGTAAATAAATCAATGGGGCAAATACCAGTCCTTACACTGCTTCCTAAAAAACATTCACTGGCTTAACCTCATGTCCCATCTGCCATGAAGTCTCCCAAAAGGCAAGATGTTCCCCTAACTTAATGCCCCTCAGGCTGTTAGGATGCTTTCCTTAGCACCAAAGGCTGTCTGAGAAGCACTTACATCATATGGGCTTGTATTAATTTCCAGCATCATGAAACCTCCTTCCCCAGTCTTGTTCCCCCCAAATTTCCCAGAACACTTTGGCCCAGTAAGCTGGTGAATTTGGGTGTTGAAAGCAGGAAGGGACGTGGAAAATTTCAACCATGTCAAAAGCTTTGATATTGAAATGACACACAGACCAGGGGGAAATCATGATTCCAATCTGATCAAGCAACATTACCAGCCTGCTATCATATAAGCCCATTCCTTAAACGACTTCCCTCATGGATTTTATCCTCAGTCAGGATAACCACCTGTAGGCTCAGCCTAAAGGATTTATCACCTCCTGGTTCTGCACCTACAACAAGTGCCCACCATCGATAATATCAGGAGGCTGATTAAACAAACTGAACTTTAATATGATTTTCCTAAAAAAATTTATCTTGGTCAGTTCCCCCCTGGCTTGTGGAAACCATCCCCACAGGAGATAATGAGATAAGAATTCCCCAAACCATCCAGCCTTTGGACTCAGCACTGCCCTGATTCTTGGAGCTTGTGCGGCCACGCGCCCACATCCGAGAGTTCCCGGAGAAACGTGGTGAGGTCGGGAAGAGGCTGTTTTCCTAAAGATGCCAAAGCCCCTGCAGTCTTCAGCCGGGGACCTGGGCTGACCCCAGGCAAATACGTGTTGTGAACAACAGCCCAGACCTCTGATCACCCCACCTGAATCTTCCTCTAATTGACATGTCCACATATAACCCTCTTCCCCAAATCCAGGCCCTCTGCCACCCTCTCATCTATCAAAAGCTGCTCTCAGAAAGACCACGTGATGAGCTTATTCATACTGAAATACTGAGCTCCCTAGAATAATTATTTATAACTAATTATTTGTAGTCTGTCTCTTTCTACTGGAATATAAGCTCTAAGAGGTCAGTGTGAGCTATGTCCCTGACTGAACAGGTGTTCAGTAAATCTTTCTTGAAAGAATTAATGAATATGTGGTGTGTAGTTGGCTGCACAAATGCTGTCTCACTGACCCCAAGAGAAAAAGAGGGGGCTGAGAGAGAACAGGTGTGCCTGCTGCTTTAAAAAGGGTCAGAGACTCCTAAGCCTACGTATAACCAAGTGATTATTTTGTAAATTGGTATGTTTGTAACAAATTTAATAGCTGTAATAGCTTAGAACAGTGCCTGGCTCATAGGAAACAATATGTGGGATTCTTCAGCAAACAAACATAAATAAAATGAAGAAAAAGCTGGCAAACCTTCCCCCATCGCTGAGAGAAACTAGAAAAGACAGCCTCTCCTAACATCCCCCATCACCTCTCTTTTTCAACTTTCACCCCCATTTCCCTCCTCTCTCTTACTCACACCAAATTCCTTTTTTCCCTTCAATGTAAGATTATTGCTACTGTTTGTTCTTACCAGGTCTCACAGGTCTGAGAATGTAGGGATGGGAAGTGTCCCAGGTCCCATACCCTTAGGGAGCAGTCCTTTTAAAAGCTCAGTAATCCATGAGCACCTATGTTATCCTTGTTGCATTATCCTTGGACTAAAGAAATACATCTCTGAAAGTGTAAATTTGGGGATAGCGAATGGGCCCAATTTGGCCCCTTCCCCCCTACTCCCAGGTCTCACTTAATATGTAAAAACCCCATTTTTAAAATGTAGTGAAAAACAGACCTGGGGGGGTGGGTTGTCTCTTCAGTGTTGATTTCCTTTCCTAAAATGATGATGGCTGTTGTTGATGATAAAGTTATACAGATGATAATGATGACGATGAAGATGAAGACAGCAGCTGTAACGCACTGCGCTGGCCATGGGCTCGTCATGGCAATGAATTCTTTTTTCATGAATTACCCTGTTTAACCCTAGTAAATAGTTATCATTTGTATCTCCCTGTTTCACAGACTTAGATGGTACTAACTTTCCCAAGGTCAAATAGCTGGTAACTGGCAAGGCCAGGTATTCCAACCCAGGTCTGTCCCTACTCATAAATACTCTGCATGAGGCACTATGCCACAGGCCATGCGTATATTACACCTAATTCTTGACATAATCCTGCTAGGGAGGTATTAGTGTTCCTCTTTTATAGCTGTGACAAATGAGGCTCAGAGGAGCTTAGTGACTTATGCAAAGTTACAGACAAAATGATGGAGCCAGTATTTGAACTGAGGGTTCTCATGTGCTTTCAACATGCCAGCATTGTGGGTCATTTTAATTTTCTTCTTTAAATTTTAAAAATAGTTTTCAAATTTTTGAAAATAAGCATATATTACTTTTATTTCTATCTTTTTATAGTCTTGTAATTACCATAGTAATGCATGAAGACATGCTTACTGTAAAAAAATTAACACTATAGAAGTTATATTACTTTTTTTTTTTACATCTTTATTGGAGTATAATTGCTTTACAATGGTGTGTTAGTTTCTGCTTCATAACAAAATGAATCAGTTATACATATACCTATGTTCCCATATCTCTTCCCTCTTGCGTCTTCCTCCCTCCCACCCTCCCTATCCCACCCCTCTAGGTGGTCACAAAGCACCGAGCTGATCTCCCTGTGCTATGCGGCTGCTTCCTTCTAGCTATCTATTTTACATTTGGTAGTGTATATATGTCTATGCCACTCTCTCGCTTGGTCACAGCTTACCCTTCCCCCTCCCCATATCCTCAAGTCCATTCTCTAGTAGGTCTGTGTCTTTATTCCTGTCTTATCCCTAGGTTCTTCATGACATTTTATTTTTTTCTTAAATTCAAATAGAATTGGTACTCACCAGCCCGAGCAGTTAGGGAGGGCTTCAGAGTGCTAGAGGATAAAGTTTCTCATGTTCTCATGTGGGTTACAGGCTGGTGGGGCTGCAGGGTGTCAGGGAGTGGATCAAGCACATAAGGGAGTATTGCTGGTAATCAGGACCCTGAGGCCCATCAGTAGGGTCGGGGCAGGACACAGGTGGCCCATTCAAGTGGGGAAATTGGGACGGATTTAATGAAGGGGCTACTTACAAAGATATGGGCAGGGTTAAAAGAAACCAGTAAGTGATGGTGAAATATCTGGGTATCAATAGAGTCAGTTACCAGCCTAGCCCTGAAGGAGCAAGAGAGGAAATGGTTAGGGAAACATCGAGAGAGCTGTTGAGAGGCACACGCAACAGAAATCTGGCCTTAGATAGCACAACACAGTCACCGCCAGCCCACAGCCAAACAGTAGGGCCACCGGGGGCATAAATGTCCCAGCACCTCACTCCTTCCACTTTTTGATCTCCTGCCCATGACTTCCATTTGCAGAACCCAACAGAAGTCAGAGGGCAGGGGAGCCCAGTTGGTGCAATTCATAGTGGGCAACTTCTGGAGACATAGAGAGAGGGTGATGAGTGGATATGGAGAGGCAAAGAGTAAACCCACCCTCGCCCTGCCATCCTATCCAAAGGTAAAGGAGGGCAAAGCAGAGGGCCTGTAAGCTTCCCAGAGAGTGGAAGCGAAAGAAAAAAGGACCAGGATGGTAGCCCTGATGACCACAGAGCCTGTTCCTCCTAAATAATAGACTGTTTTTTAGCACCTTTTTGGAGTTAGAGAACAATGGAAAAGATAATACAGCGTTTCTGTATATCCTGCACCCAGTTTCCCCGTGATAAACACCTTAAATTACTGTGATTCGTCTGTTATGATTAATGGACCCGTATTGATACATAAATACTATTAACTAAGGTCCACAGTATTTTCAGATTTCCTTAGTTTTTCTCTAATGCCTTTTTCTGACCCGAGTCCCATTCAGGGTATCACATTACACTCAGTCATCATGTTTCCTTAGGCTCATTATAGCCATGGCAGCTTCTCAGACTTTGTTTTTGATGACCTTGACATTTCTGAGGGCTTCTGGTCAGGTATTTTGTAGGATGTCACTCTACTGGAATTGGATGTTTTTCTCAGGATGAGACTGGGGTTGTAGGTTATGGGGAGCAAAACCACAGAAGTAAGTACCATTTTTATCACATCCTGTCAAGAGTACATACTATCAGCATGATTTATGACAATTATGATGAGCTTGGTCACCTGGCTGAGGTAGTGTTTTTGTTAGTTTTCTACGCTGTAAAGTTATTTTTCCCGCTTTCCGTACTGTTCTCTTTGGAAGGAAGTTACCATGTTTGACACCTAAAAATAGGGGAAGTATGTTCCCTTTCCTAGAAGGTGAAGTATCTACATAAATTATTTGGAATTCTTTTGCATGGGAGATTTCCCCTTTCCCACCCATTTATTTTATACAATCATGTATTATATCAGTATGAATCATGGATACTTATTTTCTACTTTGGGTTATAATCCAATACAGCTTTATCTATCTCGTTGCTCAAACTGTCCCAGCTTTGGCCATTGGGAGCTTTTCAGTTGAGTTTTGTTCCCCTTTGACACAGCTCCATGAATGTGTTCTGTTTTAGTTTGTGTGTGTGTGTGTGTATGTGTGTGCATGTGTGTGCATTTTCTTACTTTCTGGCACCATAAGAAGCTCCAGGCTTATCTTGTGTATTTCCTGCTAAAAGAAAAACTATTTCCTCTACCCACAGAAAATTTCTGATGCCAAATGCATAGGGTTTTCCATTATATTAAGCAATTCGGACACTCACTATCTGGAGTTAGCAAACACCCCACGGGGTTAACGGCTCAGTCCCACAAGACCGCCCCCCACTTCAGACGCCAGTCGCAAGCAGTGGGTCTCCAGGTCGTTGGCACTCCTGTCTGACTTGACTACAAATAGGAGGCTCCCACAACTCTCTTCTCGGTTCCATAATTTACCTTAATGGCTTTAGAACTTACAGAAACACTGTACTTACTTTACTAGTTTATTATAGGGTTACAACTCAGGAACATCCAAAGGGGAGAGATGCACAGGGCAAGGTAGGAGGAAGAACTGTGGAGCTTCGAGGCCCTCTCTGGGTACCAGCCTCCCAGCACCTCGATGTGTTCACCAACCTGGAAGCCCTCCAAACTCCGTGGTTTAGGGGTTTTATGAAGGTTCCATTACATGGGCATCATTGATTAAATCATTGGCCACTGGTGACTAACTCCATCTTTAGCCCCTCTTCCTTCTCTGGAAGGAGGGCAGAGGGCAGGTAGGGCTGAAAGCTCCAACTAGCTAATCACATAGTTGGTTCCTCTGGCAACCTGCCCCCCATCCTCCAAGAATGACCTTGTGAGCATAAACTCAGGCACAGTCGAACGGGGCATATTATAAATAAGAAAAGAGGTCCCTCACTTCCCTGGTGGTCCAGTTGTACAGAATCCACCTTCCAATGCAGGGGATGCAGGTTCGATCCCTGGTCGGGGAACTAAGATCCCACATGCTGTGGGGCAATGAACTACTGAGCCTTCGTGCTCTGGAGCCTGAGCGCCACACCTAGAGAGAAGCCCATGCGCCACAACGAAGAGCCTGTGCGCCGCAACTAGGACTCGAAGCAGCTAAATCAATCAATCAATCAATCTTTTAAAAAAAGAAAAAAAAGGGCTTCCCTGGTGGTGCAGTGGTTGAGAGTCCGCCTGCCGATGCAGGGGACGCGGGTTCGTGCCCCGGTCCGGGACTGATCCCACATGCTGCGGAACAGCTGGGCCCGTGAGCCATGGCGGCTGAGCCTGCGCGTCCGGAGCCTGTGCTCCACAACGGGAGAGGCCACAACAGTGAGAGGCCCGCGTACCGCAAAAAAAATAAATAAATAAAAAGAAAAAGAAAAGAAAAGAGGTCCCTCTCACTCTATCTTTTAGGAAATTCCGAGAGTTTTAGGAGTTCTGTGCCAGGAATTGGGATGGAGACCAAATGTGGAGACCAAAGACTGTATTTCTTATTATGTTGGAGAAAACAGTGCCTATTTGCAGTGCCTTTCTTCTTTAGTTTTACAGACTCCACCAATCCCCAAAGTTACTCAGGTCAGCACCGTTTCTCCTGCCCCCTTCAGTGAGATTGTTTCATACATTTAGGTTCTCTTGCCATAATCTGCATTTCTTCCTGGGACCCTTGAACCCCCTAAATAGTTTTTTTTTTTTTTTAATTTACGTACATGAAGCTTCACTCTTTGTGCTATACAAAGTTCTACGGGTTTTGACAAATGCATAATGTCATGTATCTTTTATAGGAGCTTATAGAATTATTTCACTGCCTTAAAAATCCCCTGTGCTTCATCTGTTGATCCCTCCCACCCCTCTTTCACCTGAGCTCCTGGAAACCACTGATCCTTTTACTGGCTGTATAGTTTAGCCTTTTCCAGAACTGTATAAAAACGAAATCATACGAGGTGTGGCCTTCTAGGCTGGCTCCTTTCACCTAGGAGCTTTAAGATCTTTTGTGCATTTTGGCAGCTCGATAGATTATTTCTTTTTCTCACTGAATACTACTCCAAACTATGGATGTACCACAGTTTATCCATTCACCTATGGAAGGACATCTTAGTTCCTTCCAGTTTTTGACAATTATGAATAAAGCGGCTCTAAACATTTACGTGCAGGTTTTTTGTGAACGTACCTTTTCAAATAAAGTGGGTATATACCCACGAGCACGATTCCTAGATTGTATGGAAAGACCATGTTTAGCTTTGCAAGAAACTGCCAACTGTCTTCCAAAGTGACTGTATCACTTTGCATTCCCACCAGCAATGAATGAGGGTCCCTGTTGCTCTAAGCCTTCCCTCTTAGTTCAAACCATGTCCCAGACAACGTGAAGAAAAACTTCTAGCCAGTCTCTACTGCTCTAGAAGGCAGGGTTTCAGTAAGAAGGGGTGTTGACTGGGGCACAAGTCCTCAGAATCCACCATGCCATGGCTCTTGGGGCCACCAGTTCCCAAAGAGCACCTAGACAAGCAATATTTTTGCAGTATGAGGAAGTGATGATTCCTTGGATATGAAATAAAAGAACATGTTGAGGACACTGAAGATGCTAGGAATTCCCACTATACAGCCAAAGAGTAGTTCTATGAGATCCAAAAGGAGCTCCACTCACCAGACCCTCAAGATGCATATGTGTTACCTTGGGTCCAAAGATTTCCTCATGTACACTGCAGTCAGGACAAGTTTACCAGTAGGAGTCTTCGAAGTGAAAAGATGTGACATAGAGAAATTAAGAGCTTGCCAGGTTTTTCATTTGCCAACACTTCACCACAATGATGCATGGAGCCTATGCTACAGGCCAGCCGCTGCGCTAGGTGCTACATCCCAGAACTCCTAGTACAATGGAGGAGACTAACATGTCCACAGATCATCACAACTCAGTGCGACACACAGAATAACAGAGGGACACACATTGATTTTGGACCTGACGACACAAGCCTGGTTAGTAAACAGGAACAAATGAAGGGGCAATTTCAACAACAGCTTCCGCATCCAAGGAACCAAGCCGGGCCACCTAAGGGGTCATGATTACTTTTTCAGGCTTATGCTAAATTACTGCAACTAGCTTTCTGTAGATGGATTTGAAAAAGGGGATGAATTCCTTTGTGTTTTTGAGGCTATTGCCGAGGAAAAGATGGCAGGAGGCAAAGGAAGAAGCCCAGCGGTGGAGCAGCCCTGGGCAGAGAGAGGCAGAGACATTTATTACAGGAGCAGCTGCACCCCACATACACCAGCTTCCAAAGCTTCCCTGTCATTTGGAGAGAAGACAGAGCATAATATAAGGACACAGTGGAATGCGAGCGATTGATGGGTCAACACGGCTGGCTGGGCTGGTGATTTTGTAATTACGAAGCAGATTTTTTAGACAGGATGGTTACCCCAATTGTGTAATTAAGAGGATCATTAAGGAGTGTTGCTAGGCTGTGCATCACCCTGGGGCTAGAGCTACCACATGGTTACAATAGAAAAATGCATTCAGGCCTCATCATAAGGCCATCGCTAATTAATTGAAACAAATATTTGTAATAATAATTTCTATATATGATATATTTGCAACAGTTGAATGCTAAGAGAATCTTAATAGAGGGGTTTGATCAGAGGTGACAATAAGAGAAAAACAGGTGTTAGGATCCAGGTTAGAGAAAAACCAATGGGCCAGCTGAAATTGGATGGCCTTGAGGTAGTTTTGGTGGAATCCGGCTCTGTAGCCAGGATTGGGACCTTATTTTGTCCAGCATATTTACCCCAGAGTGGGCCTGGGTAAATTAGAGGAGTTCCAGAAACAAATAGGAGTGATTTGAGTGAGAAAATACCACCTGGGGGGAAGGTGAAAAAAAAAAAGAGATGATTTAGCCTGGGTGGTAAATTTGCATAATATATGAATAAAGACTTTTAAAACTCTGAGAAGTTTTTAATTTTTTGCAAGGATGGAAATTCAGCATTTCCATTTCTTCTGAGCACAAAGAAGAAATAAGCCTCAACCACAGAATGGGGAATTTGAACTACACACAAATTTTTTTATGTTTTAGATTCTAAAACAGGAACTACACAGATACTTGATCTAATTCCTTCGAAGCCTTTAGAACTGCAGAGAGGCACGAATCCCAGTAAGACCCCCTCCATGCTCTGCACAAATTTTCACTTTTCTTCATATTATTCTGAACATCTTCTTTGTTGGAAATCATTAAGCAGCCTTTGTTAGATGAAAGCACTACCTTGGAAAAAATATAGACCAAAGCATTAACAAAAGACCTGATCTCATGCATGGAAAGAGGGGTCAGTCTGTAGCTTAAAACTGAAGCCACTTAAGCCTTAGGTGTGCATTATATATCCTTTGGAGGTAGCTTCTAATCTTAGGATTCTAAAAATCAATGATCATTTGCCTTGTGTTTTCATTGCCTGCTACTATGCCCAAAATATAGTAGGTGCTCAGTAAATATTGTTAAGGGACCACATGCAATATAATTACTCAAGGCTCTTTTTATCAGGAAATTTACATGTTTAATAACCTCTCCAAGTGATTTTGAAAACCCCTGGCCTAGGACTAATGAATCTCAGCAACTGGCCTTGAGGTGATCTCTCTGAGAACAGCATCCTAGTACAGAATGCTAGTGATCAGACAGGGAGTCCGTTATCTGGTCAACCAGTTCAATCTGCGTCTACTCAGCTGGCCAGGTGGTCACAGCATAGTTAAAAAATGAGTAAGACCTTCTGAAATAACCCTACTTGTTCCCCGTGAGGCACAGTATCTCACTGGGTCGGGAGGTGTGGAGAAGTTCTGTGAGAGACGGGCACAGGCGTCACTCTCAGAGCCTAATTACAAATCACTTTGTTGGGCAGCCCCTCCTCTTCTGGAAGGCAGGAAGGCTCACCGCTGGTGACAAGCAAAGGGGAGCCACACCCTTAGTGCCCCCAAAGCTGTGTTCCTCCAGGCATTACGCTGAGTGAGATAAGTCAGACAGAGAAAGACAAATACTGTATGATATCGCTTATAAGTGGAATCTAAAAAATACAACAAACTAGTGAATACAACAAAAAAGAAGCAGACTCACAGATAGAGAGAACTAACTAGTGGTTACCAGTGGAGGAGCGGGGAGAGGCAATATAAGGGGTGGGGAGTCAGAGGTACAAACTATTGGGTGTAGGATATGCTCAAGGCAGTATCGTACAACACAGGCCAATATTTTGTAATAACTATAAATGGGAAGTAAGCTTTAAAATTTGTATAAAAAATTTTTTTTAATTTTTAATAAAATAAAAATATCACCATCAGAAAAAAAAAGAGCTGAGCTCCTCCAGCTGCAATATGCAAAACCACAGGATAAATCAAATGCCTTTCTGGTTTGTCAATTGTATTCAATGGGTTTTAAATCATTTTTTCACATTAAAGCAAATGTGTGTGTTTTATATTATAGAATGAAAAATTCACCTGAGCTTTTAAAAGAAAATGAGAGTCTTTAAAGAAATTTCTCCCTGATAAAGTTCTAGCAGAGGCTCCAGAATCCCAGGGATATGCATTTACCCTCCTCTAAGAATTGTTTATAGCAGCACTATCCATAAAACTTTCTAGGATCATAGAAATGTTCTATACAGACAAGTGTGCTATTAAGCACTTGAAATGTGGCTAGAGAGACTGAGGAACTGATATTTTCTTGTATTCCGTCTTAATTTGTTTAATTGATTTAAATTTAAATAGCCACATGCGGCTAGCGGCTACTGCATTGAACAGGTTTAATGAAAAAGTTTATGTTTTATTCCCAACTTCTCCTGTGAAAAGTCTTTGGGAACTGAGGAAGACTTTAGGAAATGGACAGAGCACGAGGCCTCTGGAACATTTTCTCCCTGTTGCTCAGCCCTCACTCCTCTCCTCTTGACCCTCCGCTCACCAACCTCCTTCCCCAATCTGTACAACAGACTGAATGTATGAAAAGACCTGCTTCTGGGGAAAGCCGAGAATGGCGGAAAGTAAGTGTGAGGAAGTCTGGGAGCCCATCCTGGGTGTCTGGCGATCCGCTCAACGAGATCTTAGGAGTTCTGGGGTTAGTCATTTTTAAGCTCATGTCATCAAAGTAGAAACGGAGCCTTGGGGTGTGGACATATTTATTGTTCCAGTGACTCAGTGGATGAGGTGGAAGCAGCCCTCTCAGCCTATAGCCACTGTGGGCTGCTTCCAGTAATGAACCTGGGCCCTTCTCAGAGGAAGGGGGGGTGGATTGTTCTTCACTGGCCAGCGAGGTCAGCAAGGTTGTTAAGATTTCAAAGCCAGACAATATTCTTGTAATTTGACCCCATGTATTGCATGATTTACAAATGTCCCTCTTATCTAGTAATTCCTGTGCTAGTAATTTATGCAAAGTAAATCATGGGGAAACGTTAATAACATTAAATTAAGCGGAAAAAAGAAGGGCACAAATTATATATATATATATTTATATACAATAATATATATCTGTTATATAATTATAATACATAATAACAGAATCATTATATAATTATATATAACAATATGTATTTTATATATATCAGCTGAAGAATTTTTTTTAATGCACCTGTGTGTCTATAATAAAAATTGGGAGAAAATATACCAAAACATTAATAGTTGTTAGCTCTGAGTGGTAGGATTATGGATGATTTTCATTTTCTACTTTTCTATTTTTCTTTAATAGACATTACTTTCATAATTAAGAAAGCCAATTATTTCTAAACACCAACACCTCATTAATTAATCATGACTTGCATTCAGCGAGAGCCCGCAAACTTCTTTTCACCGGGGTGAACTATACTGTCATGCTTTGGTCCTGCCCTCAGGAGGCGAGCGTTCTGAAAAGCCTGTGATTTTAAACATCTCCTTCACTTGCCATGTAAGTTTTCTCTGAAGTGGGCCCTGCCTGGAACTAGGCATGTTCAAGAGGCAATGCCAACGGGCAAGACACAAGGGTAGCATGACTGAGGAAGTCTTCCGGGGTGAGACTGGCTAGAGATCCTCTCCAGTGACCAAGAACTGAGGCTTGCTCTGATAGCAAGCGACTATTGTTAGAACGTGCGGCCCATTATTTAGGCACCTGGCAGAAAAAGCGGTACCTTTTTCTAATTTACAAAATGGAGACCTCTAGGCTAACAGTAGCCTGGTGTGCACACTTTGACTTGATCATATTCAGAGTGAAATGTTGACCTGGCCAACACCTCAGAGGCTATCTGGGAAGTTGCCCTCACATGTTGAGGCAAAGGCCAAGATCTCCAGCACGCCTAGTTTCTAACCACAGATGTGCAATCCCAGGCTCATCCCTTCGCTGAGGTGGCTTTAGGTTGAGGCTGATGGGCTTTGCTTTCTGAAAGCATTTGCTGATCGAACTGGGTAAAATGCAACTTTAAACTTGTTTCTACGGTGTTGAGAGAGTCCATTACCCACAGCGAGCCAGCTCCCTCCCAGCCCACTGACAGATGGAGGATTAGTGGAGAGCAGGGCTTTCTGTTGTTATGTGCTGCTCCCACTGAGAACACACTACTTTGCAGGCGGGACACGTAACATTGCACTATACATCACCCAGCTTGCCACATCCTGTTATGTTGCAACCCATCAGCCTAAGCCATGATGGAGGCAAACACAACCTGGGGTGACATGTAGCACTTTGTAATGCATTGTAGCATTTAAATCTACATCTGTCAAGTTGCACACATTGGCTTGGACACTAGATGCTCGTTATTCAAAGGATGCAATCTAATGTGCGCAAAGTGCTGGCTGAGGGTATAAAATGCATCAAGGGAGAGCATCTGTGTCTCACTCCATCTGAGAGCCGAAGTTCATCCACTACACTGAATTATCAGTTCTCCACTGGAAACTCCACACTGCTGGGTCCTTATTAGAGAGGATCAGACAAAAGAAAATACTCCAAGCTTTTGGTAAGAGGATGGTGCCTACAATCTACTGTGGGATGGGTCATGCCCTGTGAGGAGATTTTCAAATATTTATGCTGATGAATGACTGGATGCAATGGATGCTGATATATATATTAATAGCAGGCAATTTAGAAAGCATATGACTAGATTAATAGCTGTCACCTTGAACCAGAATAATGCTAAGTGCCTTAGTTGCAGTTTAAACTTAAGATCTTGTTATCATTACTCTTCTAACCAATCGATTAATTACATGTGACTTTTCAGGAAAACTATGATGACGGATGATTAACGAATGGACAACCTGGGTCCCTAAAGCCAATTCTTCATTATAAAGATTTGACACCAGAATTCTATCGTCTCTTCTTCCTCCAGTTGCTGCCTGAAAGACTGAGACTGGGTAGTCATGGAAACCCTACGTTCTCCAAACTCAACTCAAGAAACAGTATGGGAGCTTGGGAGGGAACATACAGACCTCAAAGACTGGGAAGCATTGGAGTATGGATCACACAGTCAGTTTCACAGCAGGATGGGAATCCTCACAGATTCCTTGTAAGAAAGGAGTCATCACTGCCATTTCAGGAGGGCTTCAAGAAGCTGTCTTTTCTTTTTTTCATTCAACAAATATTCGTTGAGCTTTTACTGTGTGCCAGGTGTTGTGGATAGTGAATGGTGAACAAAATAGTCAGAAATTTTATATTAGAGTGAGGAAGACAAACAGTGAACTAAGTAAATGAGTGAAATGCATAGTATGACTGAAAATAATAGGTGCTAAAGAGAAAATAATAAAGCAGAGAAAGGGCCAGGATTGGGAGGAATGAAAGTAGTTATACTTTAAAAAAATTTTTCATTTTCGGGGCTTCCCTGGTGGCGCAGTGGTTGAGAGTCCGCCTGCCTGATGCAGGGGACATGGGTTCGTGCCCCGGCCTGGGAGGATCCCACATGCCGCGGAGCGGCTGGGCCCGTGAGCCATGGCCGCTGAGCCTGCGCGTCG
>NW_020172457.1:2913453-2947167 GCF_003031525.2 Neophocaena asiaeorientalis asiaeorientalis | reverse complement strand
AAAAAAAAAAAAAAAAAAAAATTTCATTTCCTATTGGAGTAGAGTTAATTTACAATGCTGTGGCAGTTTCAGGTGCACAGCAAAGTGATTCAGTTATACATATACATGTATATACATGTGTATCTATTATTTTTCAAATTCTTTTCCCATTTAGGTTATTACAGAGTATTGAGCAGAGTTCCCTGTGCTCTGCAGTAGGTCCCTGTTGGTTATCCATTTTATATACAGCAGCGCGCACGTGTCAATCCCAAACTCCCAATCCATCCCTCCCCGCTTCACTTCCCTCACCCTGCCCCCTCTGGCAGCCATAAGTTTACTCCCCAAGTCCGTGAGTCCGTCTTTGTCCCGTAAATAAGTTCATTTGTATTATCTTCTTTCTAGATTCTGCACATAATGGACACCACACAATACCTGTCCCTCTCTGTCTGAGTCACCCCACCCAGCACAGCAATCTCCAGGTCCATCAATGTTGCTGCAAATTGCATCACCTCATTCTCTTCAATGCATAGCTGCCTTTAGATTACAGATGCTTCCTACTATATCCTTTTTAAAAATTCCGTGCCCTGAGGTTTTCTTGGCCCAGTCAGAGAGGAAGGAAAGCACCTGTGAAGAGGGGTCAGAGCTATATTTCTCAGTAGACATTTTTATTAAGTAGCATTGGAACCCTCCAGTGGGTAAGCAGTCTATCCAGTGAGTTGTTGGTAAGTAGCAGGCCCAGGGGCATGGCCATGTCAGGTAATCCTTTAGCTTTCATACCTCCATCAGTCTTCCCTTGACGTGACTAAATTCTTACCTTCCTGCCTTCTTCAAGACTATTTGGTTGGCAGTAAAAGAAACCCACTCAAACTAGCTCAGTTAGAAAAAGCACAGCTAGAACTTTCCAGAACGAGAACTAAAAACCCATCTGACTCAAAGCAGCTCCTCTTCCACCTCACTCAGTCCCTTTCTCTCTCTGGAGCCAGCTGGCCTCTCACCTTCACTTTCCTCACATAATTTCTCTCTCTCTTTACCGCCCTCTCCTCCATCTCTCTCCCCATCTCTGTCTTCCTGGTCTGTCTCTTTTACTCAGCTTTCTTTGCCTCGCCATGTGCACATGGACAAATACGGCTACCTTGGCCCATCTTTAACTCTCCTCAGTTCAAGTGGCTGTCTGAAAAAAGTACTAGCATTTTGTAGCTCCGATAATAATTCCCAGAAGATTTAGGCTCTTGTTTGCTCTACTCCAGTCCAGTCAGTATTGTTCATTGATTGTCCACCTAATCCGTTCGGTATGACCTGGATGGCAGGACCATGCAGTACATCCATAGCTATCATCATCCATTCCTCAGACTATAGGAAGTTCTCAGGAGTGGGAACTGTGGGCTGGACATGCACCTCAAAAAGCATCCTTGTCCCTTCTGTTTTCTAATCATATCCTCCATCTTCTCTTCTAACTAAAACTTCAAACCAATCATGGTACACTGAGAGAGAATAGGTTTGGGAGTCAGACAGACTTGGGTTCAAATACTGGCTCTCTAGTGACCAGCAATATGACCTTGGTTAAGAAACAAACTTCAATTTCTCCATAGAGGAAATAGCGTCTATCCCAAGAGGTGATTTCGAGGAACAATGACTTGTTTTGGAAAGAGTCACCTAAACACGGAATCTTCACATTTTCACTTCTCATTCACTCTAAACACAGTAATTTCCGGCTTCTGCTTCTACTACTCCCTTGAAATTGTTTTCATTAAGGTCAACTATGACTTTCCTGTTGCTAATGTTCGTCTCTTAATATTTTTCATTTTCTTTTTAGAATTGGCACTGTTGACCATTCTCTCCTCTTTAAAAAAGTTCTTTCTATGGCTTCTATAGCAATATATTCTATGTTTTTACAAATCCATATTGGTTTCTTTAAAATTGTTTTAATGTATATAAATGAACAAAGAGAAATCAATCTTCTGTATCATCACCAAAAGTTAACTACTACTAACATGTTTCTCTTTTCTATTATTTTTCTCTTTATGAAAATCATTCCATTTTGTAAAAACTTACTTGTACATGATATAAATGAAATTAATATGGATATTTTAAAAGGATTAGAAATTTACAGAGAATTCAAATCCCTTCACTTTGAAATTCTAGTCAACCAAACACTTTGTGACCCATAGCACCTTTTAAAAATGCAAATATGAACTAGAAAAATAGAATTTTAAAAAATGAGCTCATACTATATAGATGCTACTTTAAAAAGAATTAAACCTAATTTTACTTTATTTTAGTAGATGTAAAACAGAATGATTGAACTTCAAATAAATATTTCCTTCAGTACAATAGAAGTAATTGTCTAAAAGATCCCTCCAAAGCTAAAAAGAGAATATGCAAAATATTAGGAGGTTAAAAGTCATTACATTTTTCTATTTTAGACATCAGCACTCACAGTTTCTTCCAATGCTCTTCATCCACTTTTTGGTTTGTGTTAGCTGTGTTCCTATATTATCCACACTTGTAGCTTTCACTCTAATTTCTGTGCATAATTCCCATAGTTGTTTGGAATCCACTTTTGGTTCTAGATTTGACCCTATATTCCAATGTATTTAATACTCACTACACTTTTATCACGGAATGTCTGTTCCTGAGTTCTTTATTTTGATTTACCTCAATGTGAAATTGTTATCTGCAGTTTTTTCAGAAGTGCTCATGAGTCTGTATTCTTTGAATTATTTCATGTGTAGCTTTTTATTGATACTTGAAGGCTTCTTGGATAATGAAATGTTCACAGGTCACTTTCTGTTAGAACTCTGATGATGTTCCTCCTTTACTTTTCTTCTGGCATTGAAACCTCTTGTAGAAAAGTCTGGGGCCAACCTTTTTATTTTTACTGTTCCTTACTGGATGCACGAGAAAAATCTCTATCTGTGTTCATATAATTTAACTAGGTTTGGTTAGTTAGCATTTAACTAGACTCTATCTTGAAGCAGTAGTCTGAGTGACTGAGATACTGCATATGAAGTGCTCAGCATAGAATCTAGTACAGGGCTAACCAACTATGGCCTATCAACTATGGCTCATAGACCAAATTGACCTACAACCTACTTTTGTAAACAGGGTTTTAATGGAACACAGCCATGCCCATTCATTTTTGTCTATGGCTGCTTTCCTGCTATGACGGCAGACTTGAGTAGTTGTGATAGAGACCATATAGTCTGCAAACCTAAAATATTTACTACCTATCCCTTTACAGAAAATGTTTACCAATCCCTGACCTAGACATAAACTTTTCCCCCAATATACACACTCAGCCTCTCTCCTAGAGAATCAGAAAATGTGGCCATTGAAAGAAACTTTACATGACACGTTCTAGTCTAACACCTTGTTTTCTGCAAGAAAAGTTTCCATAAAATCTAGACATGTATCTCCAAAGAAGAGAAGTTCACCTCCATTCCATAATTTCCAAATTACTTGGCATTATCTTTCAAAGATGAATTGATATCTATGTCCAGAAACCCATCACTGAAGCAGAATGCTTCAATTTAAAACTAGCTACATTCAGAAATTTACCATATTACCTTCATAGGATCAGACAGGCCATGCCCATTTGTAAATAACAAATTGATATCAACCACAGCATGAGGTCTAATGAAAGCGGGAAAAGAAGTAAAAGTGCTCTGACTTGAGTAAAGCCCCCCCCAAATTAAATGTCTATTAAAAGTGATTTTGAAATGGTCCAGATTTTAAAAGGGTTTTACTCTGATGACTTGTAAATGCACTTGGCCAGGACTCACCTGGTCCTTCCTCTTGGAGAAAGGGCAGCTTTCTGCATAAGGAATACCTGTAGAGATCATTTCCGGCTCTGAACTGCCATCTACATTCACTATCTCTTATGTACCAATTTGTGGAGAGTGATGAGGGTGGTGAGATAGGGGAAAGGATTAATAGTCTGCTTTCTAAAGTCTCAGAATGTTGAGAATAGATACCTAGCATAGGGTGAGATAAGGAATCTCCATGCTTTATGTGTATTTGTACAAGGAAGGTATTATCAAAATATCAGCCTTTTAGATATCTACTTGCCTGAGGTCAGTAAAAATTAGATGCAGAAATTTTATTTAACTCTGTTATCTACTCTTTGCAACTTGAAGTAGAGGTAGGCTGATTAACACAATATCTTTATATATAAAAGGCTGAAATACAGCTTATTTCTGTTTCCTCTCCCATGAGCAATGGGGTAAGCATCTATAAACCTGAGAAAGATTATGAGCATACACCTAAGAATCAACAGACCTAGGAAGTGTGGCCTTGGGCAAATTTCTTAACCTGCTCTGCCCTGGTTTCTTGATCCTTAAGATGGAGAAATAATAACTAACCTTAATCAAGTACTTTGTGCTAGATATGATTCTAAATGCTTCCCATGAATTATCTCATTCAATTCTCACAACTCTTTAAGGTACATACTATTATCCCCTCTTGCATGAGGAAACTGAAGGAGAGAGAGGTTCAAGCCGTTAGTAAGTGGGATTTGAACTTGGCAGTCTGGCTCCAAAGAGTATTTTGCCTCCTGTTAACAGGGAGATTGTTAAAAATATAGAAAGAGAAATAATTCAAGTAAATTTCTTATTATGTGCCTTGTATATAGTAAGCGTACAACAAATGGTAGTGATCTAAAATTATGATGTTGATTGTGGTGAAAAGAATAAAAAACCAAAGTGATTTAGAAAAGGTGTGATTACAATCCCTGAAAAAGCTGCTGGCCCTAAGCAAACTATCCCCCTTACCAGAGAGACGGCTTTCTTTACCCGAGCTTGGATCCCACTTGGGACAAAGATTGTTTCCTTCTGCCACGGTGCTGTTGGGGTCCAAAGCTGCTGAGGTCATTATCGTGGTTCCGGCTTTTGATGACTGGGCTTGTGCTCAGCCTTTATCTTCAGCCAGTCTCAAAATCAGGGATGATCTTCACGTATTCATGATGGCTGCTGGGTAGAAATCAGGGATTTATACCTTTTAGCTGTGGAAGGCTTGGGACTGGGACCCACCTAGGCTATTGGGCATCAGTGAGAAAAATGGGAGTATCCATCCTCCACGAGTCCAGCCCTGGGCTAATGCCTCTTCCATCGAAAGCTGATGCTGAAAGGGAGGCTTGGGAGAGAAACTGGAATCTGTGAGCTGAAGAAGGGGACGCAGGGAGGGCAGATAAAGAGAAGGGGTGCAATCCAGGTAGTCACAGTGAAAGGCATTGGCAGGAACTGAATCACAGGGAGATGAAATTTGGGGCAGAGTCACATGGTGAATGAGATGAGCAGTGCATCTAAAGAATAGGCAAAGACCAAAGGAAATGAAAGCAGGGACTCAAACAGGTATTTGTACACCCACGTTCACAGTAGCATCATTCACAATAGCTAACTTAAAATAGAATGTTATAACTATAAGATGTATTATGTAAACTTCATGGTAACAAAGAAAAAACCTCTAGTAGGTACAGAAAAGAGAAAGAGAAAGGAATCAAAGCATACCACTATACAAAATTACAATAGCCAGGAGGCGGGAAACAACTAGCATGTCCATTGACAAATGAACGGGTAAACAAAATATGGCCTATTCAAACAATTGTTACCGATCAAGGGCTTGCTGCCCGACATGCATAGAAGCCAATACTACAGCACCGACTTTTGAGAAAAGAAAGAGCTTTATTGCAAGGTCAACTACCAAAGACACAGGACTCAAATCTGTCTCCTTGATCCAGGGTTCGGGGTGAAATTTAAGGGATTAGGGGAATTTCAAACTTGGAAGCTGATTGGCTAGTCCTGAATGAGCCCACATAAGCTACTTGTGTTGCTGGAAGCCAGCCTTTTCGCATTGAACGACTTCTCGCTGCGTAAAGAGCTCTGGTGGCAACATTTCTATTCCTTAAATTCCGTAGACTGAAGATTCTTGGTTCCAGGATCACTCTGGAGACGTGGGTTCCCATCTTGCACAGTGCTGTGTCTGTAAAATAACTCAAGGTTTGATTAATCAACAACCTATTTAAGGAGACAAAACCAGTTGAAGCTGGTGCTGTTTCAATTTGATGAATCAACAACCTATTTAAGGAGGTAAAACCAGTTTAAGCTGGTCAATGTCTTACATGCTGTTTCACGGTGGAATATTATACAGCCTTTAAAAGGATTGAAAATTTGATATATGCTACAGCATGGGCAAAACTTGAAGATATTGTGCTAAATAAAAGAAACCAGACACAAGATACTGTATGATTCCACTTACACAGGTACCTAGAGTGGTCAAATTCATAGAGAGAAGTAGGCTGGTGTTTGTCAGGGGCTGGGGAAGGGGGAAATGCAGAATTACTGTCGAATGGGTGCAGAGTTTCAGTTTGTGAAGAAAAGTTCTGGAGATGGATGGTGGTGATGGCTGTACATCTGTGATGTGAGTGTACTTCATGTCACTGAACACTTACAAATGATTAAAACGGTAAATTTTATGTTACATATACTTTACCATAGTAAAAATAATTTAATTAAAAAATAAATGTCACAAATAGTGTGCAAATATCAATGCTGTGAATTACAGTAGTTGCCTTCTAATGCACATCTGTTATATAGATTCATGCTTCTATTTAGTGGTGGTGACAGCTGGGGTGAAGAGGAGACTGGTTAAATGTGTATAATTTCCATTTCTGCCATTCCGAATCCATTGGTCAGAAATGAGGCCTATAATTTTTTTCCAGGTAGCTGTCACAAAATTTGGGCACTCCTGCCCTCCCGTCAATTTCTCTCCTGAAAGGCCCATGGTGCCGAAGGGGGGCCTGATGGAGGGTGTCATCACCAGGATTCCTGATGACTAGAGCTGACAAGAGTAGATCAACGGGAAAGTAGGTCAATGAAGGAGCCACTTGCCAGCTTCTGGAGACTTCATCTGAGGAGCAGAAGAGCAGGCAGTGCTGCCGGCTGTGATTCAGGGCACAAGCGCCTCCTTCTACACAGGGGTAAAGGTTGCTCATATCACGAGGTTGCAAAAAGCCCTCTAGAAGCCAAACAGGAAGACTCTCAGAGACCCTGGCAGGCTCCCCAGTGCTGGCAAATCAGGGTATCACAGGACGCTACTCTCTCTACAATTAAACAGATAATTAAGAAGTAAGAACATGTTTTTCCAACATAAATTGCTAGGCGCTGCTTGGTAATGTTAGCATCAGGAATAAATTGAGCAGTAATCTGCAAAGGATGTTATTGCTATTATAAAAATAAAGATCTGTCTCCGCAACCAATCAATTCAGCCAATATATACCAACAATCAAATTGTTAAAAATGACTTCTGTAAATTACCCAGTGTTCTGTCTAATGGTGCCAGAAGCAGCTGTGATACAATTTAGGGCTGATACAACCATACATCGAGAGTGCTTTTTCATTCTGATGTTTTTTGGTTCCCTTCTAAGCAGTTGCAGTGGAGCCCACAGCTTTGTTGAATGCCCCCATGTGAAACAAAGTGTATTTCACTCCATGGGTTACCAAAGTCATCTTGGCAGAAATACTCAGGAATGTATGCATTTAATATGGGAAGAATAATTCAATTTTCTTTCTATTATTTCAGCTACAAGATTGCAATATCCTTAATTCTGCATTAAGCCTTCTGGCTTGCGAGGAAGTTGCAGCTCTTTATGAGCTGCCATTCCTCTTTCAAATGAGTATAGAAAGGACCCACAAAGGGATAGTTACAATCATATATTTTTCAGTCTTGTCTAACAGCCATTTCAACGAGATCAGAACAATTTAAGAGCTTTTCTTAACACCTGCAGCACTTGAAGGCTCGTTGCGTCTGGACTTTGATTGTTAATGCCTAATCACCAAACCACCCTGTGATTCGTCAGTGGTCTTTTTTTCCTTTGCATATTCACGTCAGCTGACAAAGCAGTTAAGTACTGGCTGAACTGAAAGCAATTTTCGCGGTTGGGAGCCCTGACACAACAGGCGTCCATCTTTAATATAATACTTCCAAACTTAGTTCTTCCATTGAAGTTTGTCTAGTAAGCTTAGATGGTGCCCAAGCTGAGACATGGTTGACTCCAGACACAATTAACAGTGAGAGCAAAAACAGCAACAGCAGCCACTGGTCTCCTACTGAGTGTTAAGTTCTTTTCTTGGAAAATGGGACACCAGGAGACATATCAACACAAATAAACATGGGCTCTGCCCTCAAATAATATCGTGAGGAAATGGCTAAAAAACGGAATGGTTTGGGAATAACTAAGGTCATACAAACTAGGGTGAGTCCCACGGAATAGGCCTGCTTTAGGAGAGAAAGTTACTAGTTCTCCCCAAGATGGAGGTAGACAAGCTCAACACAGGACATTATGGAGGGTAAAAAGGAGCCACGTCCTTGTCCTGAGTTCAGTGATCTGATGGTCTAGTCGAGGAAGAAACTTAAAGTGATAGCTCATATAATAAGGTGAGAGAAATAGAGGAGTTCAAGGTCAGGGGACAGAGAGAATAGTTGAACAGGATTGCGGTTAGGGACAGGTTTGGAGAGGCATGAATGAGACATATTAAGTTTGACACAGAAATCATAGCCAGCAATCAACCCAAATCTGAGTCTGGAACTCAGGAGAAAAGTCAAGAATAAAGATAAAGATTCAGAAGACCTGTTGAGTGGGATACTAGTCAAGTAGACTGTAGAATGTCCTAGAAGTCCTATTTTTGACCCTGAAGACTATTTAATTTCTTCCCCAACAAGTACTTATCCTACAACTCCCAGTGTACACTCTCCATCTTTGTATGGTCAGGCCACTCAAGATGGCTGTTCTCTTGCTCTCTGTACATCCCCAGCCGGATCAATACCTGCTTCACTTACACCCTATTCGCATGACTGACCTTCCTATATACGGGCCCCAGGCCCCAGCTGGTGATTGTTTTTATCAAAAGGGTGGTGAGGGGCGTGGCACTTTGCTGATTTCCCTGGTAACTAATGAGCCAACCTGAGGTCAATTACCCCTATAACTGGCAATTTCTCCACCCCCCAACCCTGGAGAGCGTGGACTGCTGTGATGTCCTACGTGCTACAGCAGCACATGGTGGGGTGTTGCTCCAGGACCTTGCTTCAGACAAATAACCCCACCCTCACCATCCACTAAATCATTTGTGTCTCTGTTGCTGACTCTGGGCTTCTTCTTTGGTCTTAAAGCTGGGCAAGGGACTTCCCTGGTGTTCCAATGGTAAAGAATCTGCCTTCCAATGCAGGGGATGTGGGTTCGATCCCTGGTCAGGGAACTAAGATTCCACATGCTGTGGGGCAACTAAGCCCACGCCACAACTACCGAGCTTGCAGGCCTCGACTAGAGAGAAGCCCGAGCGCCGCAATGAAAGATCCCGCATGCTGCAACTAAGACCCAACGCAGCCATAAAAAAAAAAAAAAAGAAGCTTGGCAAGTACAGGGCTTGCAGGCCTGCAGGGTGCAGCCCAACAGTATTATGTTCTAAGTTTTTAATACAAAAATTTTGATAAGTCTTCATTGGTCTTTATACTAGAGATTTTCTGAATGTACATTCAGATTCTCTCTCCATCCTGCTCCGTGACCCAGAGGCTGACTTCTGTGGACTGCATCACCTTGCCCTCTGGCTGCTTAATGGTTGGGCCAGTGGAAGACCCAGAGAAACAATGTCAGGAGGAAAGTAAGACTGAGGTGTCTTTATGTCATGGATCTCTCTTTGTCTGGCCATGAGGAGTTGGCTGCCTCTCTCTGTGCAGTTACTTGCCTTAGGTTCTGATAACCACTCCCCCTTCTTGCCAGTCTGGCCTAGAGGTGGTGACAGTTTCTTGATGTTAGCCTGTGGGGTATAACACCATTCTTTGTCAGCTTCCCTAAATCATGCCTATACTTTTGTAAATAGTGCCTCTATTAAGAATCATTAACTTTATCAGACTTTGTTAAACTCTTCCCAATTACCTAGTTTGAATGAACTACTTCCTGACACTACTCTGATAAGAGTCCTCTGCAAATATTGATTGGTTGACTGATTAGTTGATTGATATTATCCAGTCTTGGTTCTGATATATCTTCCTTTAAAAATTTCTATAACATAGTAATGGCATTTGGGCTGATTTCTTTTCATGAAAGAAAATACTTAAGATACTTTTCCCCAAACTAAATATTCATCAATAAGAAAAATGGTTGAAGAAATTATAGTCCATTTCTACATATGATACAGAAATAGAAAAAAATAAGACGGTCTTACAGATATGGACATGGAAGTATCTCCAAGACATATCAAGTGAAAAAAAATCAAGTGACAGAAAAATAGGCTCAGTATAACCCTAGTCATGAAAACAATATTAAACAAAATAAAACTAAACATTTCATATGAACTCTTGATCCTTCAAACTGTAGTCCCAAACTTTTCCTTTGCCTCATCACCTACTACATTCCTGCCTCAACCTCACACTTCAACTGCATTATACAGTAGCTAAGCTAGAGTAGGCATTCAATGCTTGTTGGATGAATGAATGAATTACAATTTTCAAAAGTGTCCTGCACTTTCTTCCCCACTTCTTTATTGATGTATAATTGACAAATAAAAATTGTATCTATTTAAGGTATATAACTTGATGTTTTTATTTTTATTTATTTTTTTGCGTTACGCAGACCTCTCACTGTTGTGGCCTCTCCTGCTGCGGAGCACAGGCTCCGGACGCGCAGGCTCAGCGGCCATGGCTCACGGGCCCAGCCGCTCCACGGCATGTGGGATCTTCCCAGACCAGGGCAAGAACCCGTATGTCCTGCATCGGCAGGCGGACTCTCAACCACTGCGCCACCAGGGAAGCCCACAACTTGATGTTTCGATATGCTCATACTTCGTGAAATAATAGCTACAATTAAACTAATTAACATATCCATCACCTCACCATTTTGCTTTCTTCCCTTTCCTTTCCTTTTCTTTTTTTTTTTTTGCGGGTGGTAAAAACACTTGAGATCTACCCTCTTAGCAAATTTCAAGTACATAATACTGTGTTGTTAACTATATGTGTCCTCTACTTTCAAAACTCCATCATAGTGTTTGTTCATAGTGTTCCATCTGCTCAGAATGCTATTAACCCTTCCTTCACCTATTGTGATTAGATCAGTCCTCCAACACCCACTCCAAATGCTCCCTTTTCTGTGAAGTCTTCCCAAACACCTCAAGCTAGAATTTCCTGTCCCTCTTCTGCCATTTGATAGCAATTTGAAACTTCATCTGAGCACTTAGGACATCTTGCTTTGTATTCAGATCCAGCTTGTCCACAAGATTCTAAGATCCTTGGGAGAGCTTTGGCAATTTTGTATTCCTAATAGATAGCCTAGCATCTCACACAGAGTAGGCACTCCATTGCTAATTGGTATATTGTTTTGAATGAAATCTAATTGATTGTTAGGGTTTAGAAGACCAGGTCTTGCTGCCTGTTGTAGATCATTAATTGAATGTCTCCCAAACAAAATAAATGGATGAATTTAATTATGAAATTGAGTGTCACCATATTTTAAATAATTTACTCTATAACTTCAGATTATTTATTTATTTATTTTTGTAAATTTATTTATTTTGGGCTGTGTTGGGTCTTTGTTGCTACATTCAGGCTTTCTCTAGTTGTGGTGAGCAGGGGCTACTCTTCACTGTGCTGTGTGGGCTTCTTATTGTGGTGGTTTGTCTTGTTGTGGACATGGGCTGCAGGCCTGCAGGCTCAGTAGTTGTGCCACACAGGTTCAGTAGTTATGGCAGGCAGGCTCTAGAGCACAGGCTCAGTAGTTGTGGCGCACGGGCTTAATTGCTCCACGGCACGTGGGACCTTCCTGGAGCAGGAATTGAACCCGTGTCCCCTGCATTGTCAGGCGGATTCTCAACCACTGTGCCACCAGGGAAGTCCTTCAGGTAATTTAAGTCTAAGATGAAAAGCAGATGGAGAGAGTGAGAGATTAAGTAGGACAAATTTTTTTTGCTGGATATCAAAGTCAACTCAGAGAAGGTAAGAGCCTCAAGCAAAGACCTGGCCTGGCCAGAATGGGAATAGGCAAGACAGTTGGCACATACCTGAGTAACCTCCTCTCCCTTCTCCCCAGGGGAAGGAGCAGATTTTCCTGTTCCCTTTAGCAGCAGTTACCCCCTGTGGATTTCCCAATGAAGCAGAAGCCGCCTCTGCACAGATCCCTTACAGTTTGTAAGTAATTCTCAAATCTAATTTGTTAAAAACTCATTTATTTTCAACAACACCAGATTTCTGATTAATTCCCAGCACCATGGGTTATTTAATGCAGTGGGTTTCATTGTCATTTCTGATTTCCCAAAGTGCTTGATAGAAGCTATTGTGGCCTTAGTCTGTCAACGTATTGTTCCCTTGTCGAGTGACAACAAAAGAAACCCTTATTGATGAAATCGCTGGGTGTCTCTTAAATAAGGTAGAAATACAGTATGGCACTGGAGACCCACAGGTGTTAGGCATTCACTAGGGAAACTAAAAATCATGCTTAGAAACTTCACTGAAATGTAAGGCAGACGTCCCTGTCTATATCCCACCTAGAAAAGTCTGGCAGAATGTCTGGTTGTGTCTTCTCATCTAATTCTGAAGAAGACAGAGGTTTATTCCCATTTTGCCTTTTTATGAGGGTGATGAAATGCAGTGAAGTGGATTCAGAACCATAACTCACCTTTAAATGAAACCAGCCTTATCGTTTGCTTGTTTTTAAAAATTTTTTCAGAACATTAAAGACCCATTTAAATCTTTGAGGAGAGTAAACCTTAGAAGACAAGTCAGTAAGGCTCATACAGAACAAAACAAAAAATTTAAAAAGTAAGAGATGATGTCATGATGTTTGTGTTGGTAGCCTGCCGCACTCAACAGGAACCCTCTTTATCTACTCCCTTAACCCCTCCCCTGGACTGAGATTACTTCCCCACCATAGCTGCAGATACGAGCTAGGGACTGGGAATTAGGTATAAAAGTTGCCATATTTTCATTACTCCAGGAGGTGGGTCAAAAAATATCTTGCTGTGATTTATATCAAAGAATGTTCTTCCTATGTTTTCCTCTAAGAGTTTTATAGTGTCTGGTCTTACATTTAGGTCTTTAATCCATTTTGAGTTGATTTTTGTGTATGGTGTTAGGGAGTGTTCTAATTTAATTCTTTTACATGTAGCTGTCCAGTTTTCCCAGCACCACTTATTGAAGAGACTGTCTTTTCTCCATTGTATATCCTTGCCTCCTTTGTCATAGATTAGTTGATCATAGGTGCGTGGGTTTATCTCTGGGCTTTCTATCCTGTTCCATTGATCTATATTTCTGTTTTTGTGCCAGTACCATAGTGTCTTGATTACTGTAGCTTTGTAGTATAGTCTGAAGTCAGGGAGCCTGACTCCTCCAGCTTGAAAAATGGTACAGATGAACCTATTTTCAGGGCAGGAACAGAGACGCAGATGTAGAGAACAGACGTGTGGACATGCAGGGGAAGGGGGTGGGATGAATTGGGAGATTGGGATTGACATATATATACTACCATGTGTAAAACAGATAGCTAGTGGGAACCTGTTGTATAGCACAGGGAACTCAGCTCAGTGCTCTGTGGTGACGTAGATGGGTAGGATTGAGGGGGGGTGGGGGAGGTCCAAGAGGGAGGGGATATGGGGATATATGTATACGTATAGCTGATTCACTTCGTTGTACAGCTGAAACTAACACAACATTGTAAAGCAAATATACCCCAATAAAAAAAAAGTTACCATAAAATGTCAATAAAGGGGAAAGAAGCAGGTCTTCCACATACTGGCAAAGTGCTTTCACAATTTGGTGTACTCATTTTGCTACAATGTGGCAAATCTTTCTGATATACCTTACATTAGTGTCTTTATGATTTTATCTCTACATTTCTAGATAGACAAGGACCCTCACTGGCCATTAAATAGAAAATCCCATCCCCTCTCATTTCTCAGACATGAAGGTAGATAACTTCCTAGTCAGATCTTTCTCTTCTAAGCAGCACCTTCCACCACCCTAGGTGATGGCAGTCCAGAGATTTGGATTAGCTTCTGTGCCAAATTTTTCCCTTTAGCCTAGTGTCTAACAGCTGGGCTATTGCGCCATCTATGAAATGTTCCCTGACAAAGAGATTCTATGCCACCTTGAACAGCTTAGAGGACACATACTGTGTAAAACTAAGAGCTAAGAAGGCAGAAGCCTGAAAAGAAAGCATAATGCAGGAAAAATCTCCGACCACTCCATCACCTCTACTTGCCTCCCTGGAGGAAACTCCAAGAAGGCAAACTAGGGAATAATGGCACAGGATCCAGAGTTAAGATTCCACATCCCTGGGCCCTTTATTATATATGAATAAGCCCACTCATGTGCAAATTCTCATATATAAATATAACTCTCCTGACACTGACAGTAGACACCCTACTGGCTTTCTACTGTCAGAAAAGTGAGCTTTGAGATATTTTCTAAAGAGGAGTTTATAGTAATTTATCTACAAACATCTGTATGCAAGGACATGTATTTACTGAATGACTATATTTAGAATGAATGAGGTCTCAGTGCCCTTTACAAAATATATTGTTAAAATTGTGCCACCTCCATTTTTTCACTAAGATTGACTAAGATTAAAAAACTAATATATTAAGATGGTGAAGATATGGGGAAGGGACACTTTTATATAGTTTATATATAAATTGGTACAAACTGTATGGAGGGCAATTTGAGAATATCTATCAAAACAAAAATGTGCTATCAGAGATTTCCAATTTTAAGATGGCAGAACAAAGTTTTCTCTGTCCCCCCCTTTTCCTCAGCTATCACCCACAACCAACAAGGATGATGAGAAACAAAACACAAACTCCATAGTCCATGAAATCAGGAAGTATTTATAACTTCAAACTATAATATATGAAAATGAATGAAGGCGTTTAAGTTATGTAGCAGAGTGGAGGAAGCCTAGATAGTTGGTTAATGATAGGATTTTTAAGACACTTAATACCGGGACTTCCCTGGTGGTCCAGTGGGTAGGGCTCTGCACTCCCAATGCAGGGGACCTCAGTTCGATCCCTGGTGAGTGAACTAAATCCCACACGTATGCCGCAGCTAAAGATCCTGCATGCCACAACTAAGACCTGGCACATCTAAAATAAATAAATAAAAAATTTAAAAAAGACACAATACTACAGAAAGTAGGAATGAGGGGAGGGGCTAATATGGGGCAATTTATTAAAAGTCTATATAAGGAGCAGAGGGAACCCCTCAAAGCTTCATCCCATCCTGAACAGCCAGGTGACTATCTCTCACATACCCTGGATCAAGAAGAAATTGAAACAGAGTACCATCAAATTCAGGGACACCAGCCCAGTTGAAGGTCTGGAATAGGCACTAGTCTAAAGAAGAAGTTAAACACACGGTGAAACCCTCACCTCCTACCCCACACTCAGCTGCTGGGACACTGGGAACCAGTCTTATTGCCATGGTCTCCTCCTTTCTCCACCACCTTCTACCCAAACAATGTAAATTGTAGAATTCTTCTCTGGAATAACTGAATGTCCCAGAAAATAATACCTAGAGATACAGATAGTGGTGAATTCCACCAATGAAAATCTAGCAGCTTACTACTCCACCAACCTACAACAAGGCTGGCAAGCTCAACTCTACAGATGGAATTTCCAAACATCTCTTTAATAGCTCCTTTTTAAATATAAACTGACAACCAAGGATCTCTTGACATTTGAAGAAATCCTCCAATATGAAAGACACTAAATAAAACACACACACACACACACACACACACACACACACACACACACGGGTTAAAAAAGGAAACCAAGGGCTTCCCTGGTGGCGCAATGGTTGAGGGTCCACCTGCCGATGCAGGGGACATGGGTTCGTGCCCCGGTCTGGGAAGATCCCACATGCCGCAGAGCGGCTGGGCCCGTGAGCCATGGCCACTGAGCCTGCGCGTCCGGAGCCTGTGCTCCGCAATGGGAGAAGCCACAACAGTGAGAGGCCCACGTACCACACACACAAAAAAAGGAAACCAAGAAGAAATAGAGACAAGTTAGGTAGCAAAAAATTATTTTCAAAAAATAAGTATAACTGATAATATTAGAAACAGTGGAAATAATACATCCATGGGAAAAGAATAGGAACAATGTAATAAATAATCAGAGAAAAGGAGGTCTTAAATTTGAAAATATTACAACAAAAATTTTTTAATTTTTTATATAAGAGGGTAGAAGAAAGAGTTTAGGAAATCTCTCAGAGAGTATAACAAAAAGAGAAGGTGATAAATATAGGAGAAACAATTAGAAATTAGAGGCTCAAACTAAGAGATCCAACATCTGGGTGTAACAGAAAGACAGAACAAAGAAAGTCATGGGGAGGGAATTATCAAAGAAATAATACAAGAAAATTGTAGGACATGAGTCTCCAGATTGAAAGAGCCCCAAAATATCACTACAAAAAATAAAAAAAGACCCACACCAAAGTATATCATTGTAAAATTTCAATACATCAGGAATAAAGAGACTAAGACTTTTAGAGATTTGTTTTTAAGTCACATACAAAAGATCAGGAATCAGAATGGCATTGGATTTCTTAACAGCATTGTTGGAAATTAGAAGATAATGGGAAAATGTCTTAAAATTTTGAAGGAAAATTATTTTCCACCTGTATCCAGCCAAACTATCAACTGTGAGGGTAAAATAAAGACATTTTCAGGTGTAAAATGACCTAAAATTTTTTCCCTCTCATTAATCATTCTCAGGAAACTACTAAAAAATGTACTCCACAAAAAGGATTACAACAAGCATAAGAAAATATGGGAAGCAGGTGTTTGGGGATCCAGCACAAGAGAGAGATAAAGAGAATTCTTAGAATTAAAGCAGCAAGTCCAGGGAGCAACCAACCATTCAAGACTGGAGCAAAAGAAGAGAAAGTTCCAGGAAAAAGAAGTAATTGATAGATCATCTGATGAGTATGTCAGCATGGAAAATCGTATTGAGAGGTTGTTGGATGAAAAATTAGATATTTACAAAGAAAACAGGAAATGAAAAATATGAACCATTAACATCAGGGAAAAAAATGTCCAAGAAAGGAATGAATCATAGTACAGTAGGTGGTATAGTCATAATAATGGACTGTAAATACAAAAGTCAATTGAACCTTTAATTGTGATGTAACTACATTACAAGTCTGGATGGAGGGGAAAGAAAGTATGTAAGATACCTAAATCTTCTCCTAACATAATATGAAATCAATAGAAAATGTCAGAAAGGATAATTTAAACATTATTAGTATAAGCAAATGATTTAGAAATACGAAGGTTAAAACCAGAAGAAACAAATAAAAGGATTGAAAGTGGAGGAGTTGGCATGCAGGGCGTCAGGAAATGGTGGGGCAGGGGATTGTGGTTTTTAGTTATGTCGTTTAACACTAATTGATTTTAAAAAATTATCCACCTGGGATAATTTAATAAAAAGTAAATAATTATTTTAAAATAATAACTATGTTGTATTAGGTGATCTTTAAAATTATACCTTGTTTTAAAAGGCACTTAATAAAAACTTCAAAGTAAAGAAACCACTTGGTGGAGAAAACTATGAAAATGGCATGTTAAAGGGCAAGGCAAAACTTTTTTCTGCATGGGCTTTTTGTTTCTGCTCTTATGCTAATTCCATTGGCTTCAGAGTAGTAAAGAACAAGTTTGTATGTTTAGAACCTACCTCTGAACTTGGCCTGAGTTAATTTCCTGAAGACTACTATTCAGTAATAAAAGAGAACAAACTTCGGATACGTGCTACAACATGGATAAATCTTAATGGAAGTACGCTAAGGAAAAGAAGCCAGAACCACAAGATTAGATCATGTATGATTCTATTTTATGCGATGTTCTGGAAAAGGTAAAACCGTGGGGACAGGAAACAGATCAGGGGTTCCCAGGAGCTGGAGGTAGAGTGTGCAGTTGACTAAAGGTGCTCAGGGAGATTTTTTTTTAAACATCTTTATTGGAGTATAATTGCTTTACAATGGTGTGTTAGTTTCTGCTGTATAACAAAGTGAATCAGCTCTACATGTACATGTATCCCCATATCTCCTCCCTCTTGCATCTCCCTCCCACCCTCCCTATCCCACCCCTCTAGGTGGACACAAAGCACCAAGCTGATCTTCAGGGAGATTTTGTTGAGGTGATGGAATAAGTCTATATCTTAATTGTGCTGGGGCTTGAACAACTGTATCCACTTGTCAAAACTCATAGAGGTGCATGCTAACAAGGGTGAAATTTATTACATATACATTGTATCTCAATGTGAGATAGAGAGAGAGAGAAAATAAAGGATATGGACAATGGTTCCAAAATAGTTTTAGCTTCACATACTGTCAAATGAGACTAAAAATAATCCCACACCCTTGGGTCTCTCCTCACTGCACTGGGTAGGTCATTAAGGTCCCATAAGGTGTGAAGTTCAACATAATTCTCTCTCAGATGTACCAGTGGGGATAGAGAAAGCCAAAGTGTCACGCATATGCTAGTTTCATGATCGACGCAGTTTTTCTCAGAACTTTCTAAAAACAGAATATTAAAAATTAAAAACATCTCTGTGGTAGACTGTTTGCAAAAATGGCCACAGTTACTCCTCTCCCTGAGTCCACATTACTTTGTAATGTGCCTTTTCAAATCCTTCCATCAAGAGGACTTGTCTATTTCTCCACCCCTTGAGTCTGGGCTGACCTTGTGAATTGCATTACCAATAGAATATAGCAGAGGTGACTTGTGCCAGTTCTGAGCATGGGCCTCAAGAGGCCTTGTGGCCTTTCACTAGTTCTCTTACCCACTTACCATGTGAACAAGCCTGGGCTTGTTCCAGCCCAGTCACCATCATCACCCCAGGCAATAGCTTGCTAACCTCCTAACACGTGAGTGAGGCCATCCTAGACAAGTGAACCTCCAGATAATCTATTGGCTGACCAGACACGTAAGCAATCCCAGTCAAGATCAGCCTCACCTGGCCCAGATGAGCTGAATCATCCAGCTGAACTACAGAATGAGGAACTATAACAAATGATTGTTGTTTTAAGTCGCTAAGCTTTGGGGTAGTTTGTTAGGCAGCAAACCTAACTGATACAATATTAAGAATACATATAATTTTCCACAGCAAGATCTTTTTTGACCCACCTCCTAGAGTAATGGAAATAAAAACAAAAATAAACAAATGGAACCTAATGAAACTTAAAAGCTTTTGCACAGCAAAGGAAACTATAAGCTAGACGAAAAGACAACCCTCAGAATGGGAGAAAATATTTGCAAATGAATCAATGGACAAAGGATTAATCTCCAAAATATATAAATAGCTCAGGTAGCTCAATATTAAAAAACAAACAAACAACCCAATCAAAAAATGGGCAGAAGACCTAAATAGACATTTCTCCAAAGAAGACATACAGATGGCCAAGAGGCACGTGACTAGCTGCTCAACATCACTAATTTTTAGAGAAATGCAAACCAAAACTACAATGAGACATCACCTCACACCGGTTAAAATGGCCATCATCAGAAAATCTACAAACAACAAATGCTGGAGAGGTGTGGAGAAAAGGGGACCCTCTTGCACTGTTGGTGGGAATGTAAATTGATACAGCCACTATGGGGAACAGTATGGAGCTTCCTTAAAAACCTAAAAATAGAACTACCATATGATCCAGCAATCCCACTACTGGGCATATACCCTGAGAAAACCATAAGTCAAAAAGAGTCATGTACCACAATGTTCATCGCAGCTCTATTTACAATAGCCAGATCATGGAAGCAACCTAAGTGTCCATCTACAGATGAATGGATAAAGAAGATATGGTACATATATACAATGGAATATTACTCAGCAATAAAAAGGAATGAAATTGGTTCATTTGTAGAGACATGGATGGACCTGGAGAGTGTCATACAGAGTGAAGTAAGTCAGAAAGAGAAAAATAAATATCATATACTAACTCATATATGTGGAATCTAGAAAAATGGTACAGATGAACCTGTTTGCAAGGCAGAAATAGAGACACAGATATAGAGAACAAACATATGGACACCAAGTGGGGGAAAGTGGGGTGGGGGTGGGAGTGGTGGTGGGATGAATTGGGCAATTGGGATTAACATATATACACTAATATGTATAAAATTGATAAGTAATAAGAACTGCTGTATAAAAAAATAAATAACATTTTAAAAAAAGAAATTCAAAAAAATATATATATATATAATTTTGTTTAAAAAAGGGAAAACAACACATTTAGGTGTCCTTGTAATACTGAAATGCTAGGTATTTTAGACTAAAAATGAGTCATTAGAGAACTGAAATAAATGACTTCTTAAATTTTTTAAAATAGCACTTTACACTTTAAAAAATCAATTTTACCTATAGGAATTTATTCTCTAGGTATACTCGCACTAGTGTGCATTAACACCATTAACCAAGTGAGCCCTTAGTAGTCTAAATAAAGTTTTATTAGAATATAGCCTCATCCATTCATTTGTATATTCTCTACGGCTGCTTTACAATGGCAGACTTGAATAATCTAGATAGAGATTGTGTGTATTCCAAAGCCTAAAATATTTATTATCTGGTCCTTTAAGGAAAAAATTTGCTAACCCCTGGTCCAGACCAGTGGCTCTTGAACTTGAGTGTGCGTCAGAATTGCCTGAAGGACCTATTAAAATAGATTGCTTTGTCCACCCCAGAGTTTCTCATTCTGTAGGTTTGGATAGGACCTAAAAATATGCATTTTCAATTCTTTCTAATGATCCTGAAATTACTGTTTGCAGGCTAGTACGTATTCTTTGTCCTCTCTGAGCTGGTAATAGAAGATTCTCAATCCAAATGGCAGGGCAGCATGTGTAATGCAGCATTGCTCTGCCCACCATGCACTGAGCATTCTGCCCAGCACTGGGGTTGAGGTTGTAGCTTTCACTTTGTCTTATCACAAGCCATTTAATTCTCTCTCCAGGTATTTGGTATTACCTTTAAATGCACAAGCTACTTACTGGGTGAAAGGGAGAGCCGTAGAACCTGGAAAAGAATAAGATCTGGGTTCCACTCTCTAGTTCACTGTGTCCTTGGATAAGCCAGTTTACCTTGCTGAAGCCCTGGAGTAATAACATGCTCTTACCTACCTTACACGGCTATTGTGAGAATTAAATGGGAAATTCTATGCAAATGACTTCGTCAATGTTAACATTTCATAGACTAAAGTTATACTGTTATTATGTATTATTGTTAGTAACTTACTGTATTATAACATTGCTATTAATAACCCTAGCAGTTTGAGGCAGATGTTACTATGAGCAGAGAAAAAGGTTTTGCCCAGAAAGAATTAATAAACATTAAATAAAACATTAATAAAATGCATCTCTGATTAAAAGAAAGAACTTTCACGCAGTAAGTAGTTTCAGACATTATTCTTCATTCAAAGGTAAATGTTTGTCTTCATTCTTGGCAGAAAATAAAAGTGCACAGGACAGGCAAGTGGTATTGATAGATTCGACATGTCAGCCTGGAAGCCCAAGCAAACACTGCCTGTATCCCTGCCCAGAGCCTTTCCTCAGTCTTTGGGTTCCATTCCCATTGGAAGCCAGCCTCCAATGTCATGCCAGCCTCTGAGCACCTCCAGGCGGTCCAGTGCCTTCTGCTGAATTGCTCCAGGAGGACCCAAGGCACTAAGAACACCTGCCCACACAGGAGAACCTCAAGGAACTACTGCCAGTCTGCTCCAAGCTACAAAGAGCCATTAGCTGATAATGACGCTTGGAACAGACACCAGTCGCTTTGGACATCAATGCGCTGCTGCGTGGCAACCCAGCACAGCTTATCACAGTCCCCTGCAGCCACCCACCTCCCCAGAGGCACCTGAGCTAATGTTTGCTGGCTGGCTGATCTTATGAATGTCTTTTCTCCAGCCTCACTGCTGTACTTCTTGGGGACCTTAGCCAGAGGTGGAGCCCTGCCTATCTGCTTCATGTTTGCTCTTTAGCTGTTATTTCAAGGGCAACTTAACTCACTGGCAGCCAAGCCCCAGGTTACCCATCAGGCTGGCATATGCTGCTGGAGTCCTGAGTCAAAGCACAGTGTTTGCTTGGCTATCCCTCGCCACACTGCCCAAGGTATAGATCTGCTTATTCCAATGTTTGTGGCCTCCCAGCAATTCCCTATGACCAGCTCACACAGAAGGCAGGTGATCCTCCTTGAGAGCTCTTGCCGAGAAATTCAAATCTCGACAGCATGTACTAAGGAGGCCCAGAGCTCACTGGGGCTATTAACTGCCTTGGGAAAACAGGTGTTATCTAGTCCACATGGAGGTGGAGCCTCCTGATCCAGCCTTTTTAGGAAGTTTTATGCCTCCGGAAGTGGGAATGCAGATGGATCCGCCCTTTGGAAGCGCTAACAAGATTGCTTCTGTGTTTGGGCTCGTCCTGACAAGGCCAGAAAGCTCAGTCGGGCTTCCATTCAACAGTGTGTGTTTCTCCCCTTGGAATGAGCGAGTGAGAGAGGTAAGTCCGGTTCCTGGTCTGCCACCAGCTTACTTTCGGTTCTCGTCACATAACCTCTCTGGGTCTTGGTTGCCTCTCAATCAAAGAAGGAAGAAGTTGCTTTATGATTTGTAAGTCTCCTTTGAGTGCCAAGGTTTTATGATTCTCTGGAATTCCAGGGATGCCGTTCCTACCACCTCCGTATACACACCACACACACACACTCATAGAGAATGCAAACAATTTTTCAATACGAATGCAAGCAAAATGTAATAAGGAAAGTAAATTTGCTGTCAACATTTGCATAATATATTCTCAAGCCAAGCAGAAATGGCTTTTGGACCGTTTGCTGTTTTGAATTATCTGCACCACCGTACCCCTGCATTTGTGTACATAATTGGAAGGTGGCTGTATGTGGGGAAATACATGGGTCACAGCACAGTAGTAGTTCTCAGAGTGTGGGTTAACGTGATTAACTCAGTTGGTGGGGCCCAAGGGAGAGCATGAGTCAGATCTCTGTAGTTTTATATAGAGACAAATCTCTTTTCAGATGTCCCTAATTGTACCCCTAATCTTAAAAGGAACAAAGAGGGTAAAAAGCGCACGCATTCACTAAATTCTGAATCAGTAGACTCTTGCCTTCGTGAGTTGTGGTTTGTGATCAGAGTAACTCCACAGGCAGGTAAGGTGATTTGTCATTTCACTGAGACATGAGTTTGGATCACCTGTGCTGGGTGACGAGTAACAGGAAGAAGGCCTACACCTGGTGGTTGCACCGACCCACCAAGCAACCGTTCAGCATCTCTGTCCTTCTCATAGGCAGCAACTTACTCATATGCTGTAAAAAGTGATTTTACTCTGACACTTCAATAAAGCGAAAAAGACTATCAGCTTATCTGTGAAGATACGTAAAGAGAACAGGTGATTTGGAATGCAACTCGGAAGAAAGCCCAAGGCCTGTGCAAACGTTCCCGTTCACTTGGATACAGAAAGGTGAACAAGTCCTTGTGGAGAAGGTCTCGGGGGCCACTGAGGTAGAACCAAGAAGCTGTCTCAGGAGCTCAAAAGGGGAGGTTTTCGGACAAATACAACAAATTACTACTCTACAAAGCACGTAGTAAAGAAATGAAACATGTTGCCCCTGAAGGTGATATAGGCTGAAAATAGAAATAGGTTCGAAAACTGCTTTGGATAAATTCACTTATAAATCTACAACAGAGCGTTTCCTTTGTAATAGGAAAGCTGGGTGTACCTGACACTTGACAGAGAACAGCTGTGCACACCCACAAAGCATGCTTTGACACTGCTGCTATCCTTCAGCCACTGAGTGGTAGGCAGTTACAAAAAATTTGATATGCATTATCTTATTTAATCCTTACAGGTATAGCATATTAAGTAGTATTATCCCCTTTTCAGAAAAACGAAAACTGAGCATTGTACAAACCTCCTGGGTTGACTGTTCACACAATGTCTCCCCCATATGACCACGTATATATCATATCCCTCCCCCTCCCCCCATTGTCTACTGATACAGGGGTGCCCCTCACCCATCCTAAGCTGGGTCCATTACATCTTCTCTCCCAGAAACGTGAGACGTGAAGTAAGGGTGTACAGATATGGAGTGTGCCCATTAATGGCAGAAATTCAGTTAAAGAATGTATCCTTGGAGAAATTGGACCGAGCTTCCATTGCTGACGGGAATGTAAAATGGTGCAGCAGCTGTGGAAAACAGTTTGGCGGTTCTTCCAAAAGTTAATCATAGAATTACCATATGATCTGGCAATTCTACTCCTAGGTCTATACCCAAAAGAAGTGAAAGCAGGGACTCAAGACAGATAGTTATGCATCAATGTTCTTTGCAGCCTTATTTATAGTACTCAGTGGAAACAACCAAAAAGTCCATTTTACAGATAAGGAAACTGAGGCACAGAGAGGTCAGATATTCAGACCATGATCACATAGGTGAAAAATGGTGGAACCAGGATTTGAACTCAGACTGTCTGGTTCCAGAATCTGTGCTTTAAACCACTACACACCACTGTTAGAAGGGTCGTGCACGTTTCACTTCACCCAATCATCCCCATCGCTCTCTACTGTCTGAGATCCAGTTCTGTTCTCATTTATGTCAACCTGTCAGACTTCTGTAGACTTTTGAATTTGCAACCTTAGCATTACATATTTTGTGAGGGAAAGCCCAGCCTATAAATTCAGCATTTTCCCTATAACCTCCCAGGATACTTATCGCACAACCAAATTACTAAACCCTGGAACTCCAAGCAAAATAATTTCATACATTTATCCACGTGCAATAATTTTGCAATTTTTACCATCACTTTTTATAGTCAATTACCCACCATCCCCCAATTTCCTGTGGATTTTAAAAACACTGTTTCTTTTTGGTCAATAGTTCAACAAATAGTTGTGTTGCTGTGTGTTAAGGTCAGCACAGTTTGGCAGGTTAAAAGCCCTCTAGGTGTAGAAGTTCAAAGACGCTGATAGAACGGGGCAAAGGGAAGCATTATGAGGCATGGGACCAGGTAGCAGAATGATGTGAGATGATATGGAGGAAAGCAGGTGTATTCAGAAAAGAAAAAATTACCTGAGCAGAGGCAAGTTATCTAGAGAAACTTGAAAGCAGACAGCAAATGCTGGGCGGGGTGGGGGGCGGATATTTTCACTTGGTTTGAAAGCTCTGAGAGAAGGAAAAGAGGGGAAGCGGATGAGGAATATACCACTTAGGTTGATAAGTAGCTGAGAAATTCATCTTCCGATTGGAATGGGAGGTAGGAGAAGTGGTTCCTGAAAAGGGCAGGAGAGGACCTTGTTACGTTTCCAGGAATGAACAGAAAAAGAAAAAGAAGAGAAAGGATAGATGGTGGACATTGATTGTTTGTGCATACCCCAAACTCCTTCCCCTTCTTCTGGTCACAACACCACTCCCAGTCTCTATAGTTCTGTGGGATTGACCACCCCCAGCAGGTCCAGAAATTTGCATGTGACCCAAGCATGGCCAGTCATTTTCCATTTGCTGATGACACTGATTAATTAGTTCAGTGACCGGTATGCAATTCGATCCTGGGATTTTCAAGGGAATTATTGGGAAAGATAAGCTCTTGCAGATATTTCTAGCTATTAGTATAAGGAAGATAGACACTTGAAGCTGCTGGGAGCTCCCATATGGAGAACATCTTCTTGAAAATGATGTTAATACAGATGAGAAAGAGGGAGAAAACTGAGTTCTAATGATTTGATGTCGTTCAAGCCCCTGGACCCAGCCATACCCGAAGGTCTGCACTTTTCCAACATGAGAACCAGTAAGATCCTTTCGTGCTAAAGTCAGTTTGAGTTAGATGTCTGTCACTTGCAACAACTATCAAAATACCTTGGTTTCTTTCTTTATACTCAAATTATAATCCACAGCTAATCATCTAAGATGTGATAGAATATAAACCCTTAAAAATTAAGAGAGAGGAAGCAAGAGAAGGAGTCTTGGTTAGTGTAGACTAAAAGGAGGGAGAGATTGCTTCTAAGGATATATACGCCAGAACTGGCAAGAGAAAGGTGTTGCTGGGAAAGAAAACCAGAAGCCCCTGTCTGAACCTCATGGGTTTGTGGAAGCAGGTTGGGTTGAATGAGCCCTGGTATTCACTCACTGCCGAGTTTGAATGTTCAGATCCCTACACTCTGGAGGGCAGAGTCTGTATTATGTAGAAGATGTGGCTAAGAAAGAGCACTGGAGGGGGTAAAGGCTTTGGACATAAGATTTCGTGCTTCAGATGCAAGAGCTTTGCCTCTCTGGGGTATGGCGATATATGTTTCTGATGGTGTCATGCCAACCATCTTCTGGGTTGGTGCTCCGGCCATTTAATCAATGACTTTTTTTAGAATTTCTTTTAATCTTCATCGCCTCTCAAGGCCTTTCCCATTATTTCCTTCTTCCCACCTTCCCCTTCCTTTGGTCCAATGTCTTTATATTCTATTTTTACAGTTTTTTCACTCTTCTCTTCCTCAGGCGAGTTCAAAAGAGGAACTTGAGATTGTCATCATTCATTATTTTATATGTAATTGGGTTTTGATTAATATTTATGGAATGAGGTCACACCCTTCACTTAGAATTTCTGGCAGAGTGATGAAAGTGCATATAATTCTAACCCCTAAACTAAAATACTATGGACTAGGACCAATTACCTGTCAACATTATTTAACATATACATATATAAATTAGAAAGATAGGTTTCTCAAGTGTTATAGACAGCTTTAATTTAATCACCAAGAAGGGTCTTAAGTGAGCCCTGATTTCCACAGTTGAATCTTTTAATTTAAAACTATATATAGGGCTTCCCTGGGGGCACAGTGGTTGAGAGTCCGCCTGCTGATGTATATATATGTATATATATATATATATATATATATATGTATTTTTTTTTTAAAGGTTGAGAATATGGGGTACTGTTGTTTTCTCATTTTGATCCAAGAGTTTCAGGAGAACACATTTCTTAGTAGGTTTTATCTTTACCTAAGATAAGCCTTACTCACTCCCATTCCAGATGGCGCTAAGTATCATAACTGCAAGCAAATTGGGAGACTCCTCCCACAGTAATAAAATATTTATAGGATCCCCTTGATTTTTAGGTCTATGTCAGTGTAACTACTGACATGTCAAAAGTTTTTGTGAGCAATTAGATAGTTTTCCAACATACCTATATATATATAAGTCTCTCTCTTCATTACCTTCCTAAAAATTCAGAGCTACACTTGAGTCATCATTCCTTTTTTCCATGTCCCACATCCATCCCTCATTTCTCAATTTCTTTCTCTCTCTCTCTTTCTCCCTTTATCTTTCAACGTTTATTGAAGGCCAATTGTGTCCCAGCATTTTCAACTCTGAAATGACACTAAAATGTCCCTTGCGGTTAAATTACAGCCATTTTTGTTCCCTATTATTTGACTTAATCCACTGAGGGAATAGTTTTTAATTTCATTGCTGGAATTGTCCTTAGCTTCTGATTTCCCCAGGGGATTGTTTTAAGCAAGCCAAAAAAAAATTAGTCTTCTTTTTTCCTCCTAAGATCTCAGTGAGTTTGAAGGCTGATATACATCACTGAAGTTTGCTATTAACATTAAGTTAATTACGGCAAGTCAACATGCTGTGATGATGGGAGAGAAAAAGAATAGCCCGTCAGTCAAAGGAGCCTCTCAATGATTTTGCCGTAATCTGGGGATATTGAAATTGATGGGTCTGAGCTCATCAACCAACCCAATATAGCACCTAGCTCTTACTGAGAAATAGGATCTAGAGTTTTAAGGAAGTTAAAATTCAGAGGGTCTGGGGTGGGTTGCATCATGTCACACTTGAACAAAGGACTATTTCCATGTCCCACACTTGTCACCAGCACCAGGACAAACTTGGCCGTATTCTCTACATGGCATACTCTTCATGCCTCATGTCTTTCCTGACTGTTCCATTGCTGACATCTTCAGCTTTGTCCCTGCAACTTGTGACTTGACCACCTGAATTACAAATGGCCCTGATGGGGTAGGCTCAATGTCCCAGCCTCTGTGTCCACCAGCAGGCTATAGCACCAGCCCAGTTATTCTGCTGTAAGCCAGGACCCTCGCCTGCAGGTGGAAAGCACCCACCGAGCTAGGTGACTGGGACCAAGTGGCAGAGCTTAGCCCCACCCTCACTTGATTTTTGCACTCTGGGGCTGCTTTGAATCATTAACGCTGAATATCAGCGAAGAGTTGGAAGATAGTTGTAGAGGAAGTAAATGGAAAGCCACTCTCCGGTAGGCCTTGTTTGTCACCAATTCCCTTCTCCTTCCCTCTCCTTCTTCCTCCAGTTACTTAATCTTCTTTCACTTCATTTCATGCAAATGGGTGTATTCAGAGCTTCTTTAATTGCACCAGGAGTCCTGGACTGAAGTCAGGGCTGCTGCAAAGAGAGATTTATAACCCCACCCCGCCTGCAGGTCGGCACTGTGGCAGCTCCATAATAGTCATTCTCATATCAGAAAAGATTTTTTGAGTCTCTTTACCAACCTGCTCTAAGCATTCCCTCAGACTTAAAGCTTGTCTTTGTCTTCATCTGCACACACTTTGTCTCCTTAATAAAGAGTGCCAGCAGCCTGGAGCAGTTAATTTTTCCAACCTGACCTCATCCAGTGATAGCTCCCTCTTAAAATTACCATGCTTCATTTTCTCTGAATAAAACTGAATATTAAGGAAGAACACAGAGAGACTTTAGACCAAACAGGATGACAGTATTTCATCCACAGAGACAGAGGGTGTTAATATGCTCTATGGTGGTGCACTGAGAAAATTTCTTTCTGCTCACACCTCTGTGAAGCCCAGAGCTGTGTCTAACAGGCTTTTGGTGCCACGTTTAGCACACATTTACACTCTCACAGCTCCTATAAGGGGATCTAGTTTCAAAACAAAGTCTGCCTGGATTGACCACCTTATCAGTCTGAACCTATGAAATCTGATTCCTTTCCCAGCTGCTAGAGATTCAGGTAAGGGTTATTTATGTAGAAATTTAGCAAATGTCTGACGAACACAGTGATGCTTGTGTGGAGTCCTGTTTGCAAAAGATAGCAGTAAAAGGGTTATGTGAGCATTTCCCAGCCTTTTCTCCTAAGATGACCCTGTTTGAGGTTTTAGACAACAAGACAATGCAGTGCCTGAGCCAGGAGTGAAATGGTGACACTGACTGTCTCACTGAGGGTTGAATGCTTCGGGAAGTAGAGCATTATTTGTATCAGTTGTATAACTGCTCCACAAACTCATGGTGACGGTGCAAAGATGTTCACAGTTCTTTTGCTTTCTCCATTATTATTTGCCCTACAGCAAAACTTTCCCTTAGGCTTATTGGCAGAAAGTCCAGGGTTTCACTCTTGAAGTTCACCCTGATATTTCGAATTATCGATAGACACTAAAGGCTTAATCCCTGGGGAGAGGGTGTTGGAGATGGTGGTGACCGCCCCCAGTAAGGGGCCAGCTTACCAGCACACGCTACAATCCTTGAGGTCCTCCCTCCCGCCTTTCCCCTGTGTTTCCCTTCTAGAGCTAACTTGCTTCTCTGTCAACATCTCTGCCCCTTCTCAGAGACAACCCCTATACTAAGAAGGATTGCCCATGAGCAGCCTCCTCACCTTCCTCATGCCACAGGGGGTCCCCTCTTAAATATACAGGTGGTCTGCTCAAGTGAATCTTCCTTGATAAGCAAGAACAGTCTCCCCTGGAAATGTCATTTTAAGTACCACTGTCGATGAATACTGTATAATCTCTATTTTTTAGGTACACTAATCCCATCAGATCACTTACACATGGTCATTTCTTAGCTCCTGATGCAAACGTAGAACTGAAAACCTCCCCAAACTAACCCAAGTATCACAATCTTATGACAAAAGATAAGATGCTTCCTTTTTTGTTAAAACTCCGGATTGCCACACCACCGAGTCCCACTTGGCAGACCTCAGGAACCCCGCAGTTTCTCCTGGGAGGCCCCCTCAGTGCTCGCCTGCTGATGGCAGCCAGGAGACAGAGAAGTCATTTGCCCTGGAGGCCAGCCAACCAGCCAACAGCAATGGGACCTGTTGAGTCTCCTGCTGGCCTGGAGTCTCCATCTCTGTTCCCTGCCATCAGGCCCAATGGACTGCCGTGAGAGGCAGCCAGCCACGTGACTGCCTGGGTCTCAGAGGGGCACAGCTCTTTGTGTCTGAAGCCATTTCACCATGGAGGTCTCAGGTGCTGGGAAGGCTGGGCGAGAAGTCCACGGGTTCTGCTCTAAACCAGCACTCTCCTCGGACAGCCAATCCACTCATGCTATGTCCAGCCACCAGCCCAGATTTCCTCTTCTTTTGTGGTATCCTCTCTCAGGGACCTAAATGTTCTGCAGTCTAGCCCTAGGCTGGAGGACTATCTACCACACATGGCTTTATGTCTTTCATACTCAGAAGGAAGGGGATAGGGCCTAATATATTTTCTCCAAGTAGCTCTACCGCCTCTTGTTTCTGAATGCAAATAGAGGAGAATGAGGGTGGGGAATCACACCTCCATCTGGCAATGGCTCAACACCCGCACCTAATCCACCCCCCTGCACCACCCACAGTCAAGCTCCAATTCTGGCCAAGCCTAAAATGGTATTTTACATGATGACACATTAACACATGATGGTAACGATACACTTCACTTACACTGCCCGTTGTATTTTTTTCATATTGCTGCTGTAACAAATTACCCCAGACTCGGTGGCTTAAAACAACACCAACTTATTATCTTACAGTTCTGGAGGTCAGAAGTCCAAAATCAGTCTCTCTGAGCTAAGGTCAAGTTGTTGGCAGGGCTGGTTGCCCAGGAGGCTCTGAGGGGAGGATTATTTCCTTTTTCAGCTTCTAGAGGCTGCCTACACAGCTTAGCTCAAGACGCCTTCCTCAAATCACTCCACCCTCTTGCTTCTGTCAGCACATCTCCCACTGCTCGCTCTGATCTCCTGCCTCCAGAGCTCTTACAGAGGACACTTGAGACTATATCAGGCCCACACATGTAATACAAGACAATCTCCCATTCTCAAGATCCTTGACTTAATCACATCTTCAAAGGCCCTTTTGCTATATAAGGTTACATATTCACAGCTTCCAGGAATTAAGACAATCTTTCGGGGTGCCCATTATTCAGGCTACCACACTCATTCTGCTTTTTTCAAGAACATTTTTAGATAAATTATCTCATGTAATGCTTAAGACTTCCTTGAGAAGCAGGTTATTATTTCTGTTTTACAAAAGAGGAAATTATACAGGCTGGGGCTGAACTGTCCAATATGGTAGCTACTGTTTTTCACATGGCTATTGAGCCCTTGAAATGCGGCCAGTTCAAAGTGAAACATGCTAATAGGGTAAAACTCACACTGGATCTTGATGACTTAGTATGGAAAGAAGAATGTAAAATATCTCATGGATAATTTTAAAACACTGATTATATGTTGAGATGATAATATCTTGGCTATACTGATGTAAGTCAATAAAATATCATTATTTAAATGAATTTTACCTGATTTTTTTCGAACTTTTAAAACGTGACTACTAGAAAATTTTAAATTGCATATGTGACCAGCCTCCTATTTCTAATGGGCAGCACTTGGATAAGATCACATATTTAGTAAGTGGCCACTTTAATTCAGCTTTTTAAAGATTCCACATATAAATGAGAACTTACAGTATTTGTCCTTCTCTGACATTTCATTTAGCATAATGCCTTCAAGGTCCCTCCATGTTTTCACAAAAGGCAGGATTTCCTTCTATTCTATATATATGCTATTCTATTCTATTCTCTCTATATATTCTATTCTATTCTATATATATTCTATTCTATATATATTCTATATATATACCACATTTTCTTTATCCATTCACCCATTGATGAACACCTGAGTTGTTTCCATGGCTTGGTTATTGTGAATAATATTGCAATGAACACTATCTTTGAGATAGTGATTTCATTTCCTGCCCATGTATACCCAGAAGTGAAATTGCTGAATCATATGGCATCTCTATTTTTAATTTTCTGAGGAACATCCATACTGTTTTCCATAGCGGTTGTATCAATTTACATTCCCACCAATAGTACACAGGGTTCCCTTTTCTCCACAACCTTGCCAACACTTCTTGTCTCTTGTCTTTTTGACAGTAGCCATTCTAACAGGTGTGAGGTGATATCTCCTTGTGGTTTTGATTTTCATTTCTCTGATGATTAGTTCTGTTGAGCATCTTTTAATGTACCTGCTGGCCATTTGTTTGTCTTCTTTGGAAAAATGTCTATTCAAGTCCTTTGCCTGTTTTTTAATCATATCCTTTTCTTCTTTTGTATGAGTTTCTTATATATTTGGATACTGACCCCTTGTCAGGTAAATGGTTTGCAAATATTTGCTCCCATTCCGTAGGTTGCGTTTTTATTTTGCTGATTGTTTCTTTTGCTGTGCATAAGCTTTTTAGTTTGACAGGGTCCCATTTGTTTATTTTTGTTTTTGCTGCTTGTGCTTTAGGTGTCATATCCAAAAAATTGTTGCCAAGACCAGTGTCAAAGAGCTTTTTCCCGATGTTTTCTTCTAGAAGTTTTACAGTTTCAAGTCTTAGATTTAAGTCCATAATCCATTTTGAGTTAATTTTTGTGAGTGATGTAAGATAGGGGTCCAATTTCATTCTTCTGCATGTGGTTACCCAGGTTTCCCTGCACAAGTTACTAAAGAGACTATCCTTTCCCCCATTGAGCCTTCTTGGATCCCTTGTCGAATATTATTTGATTGTACCTGCATGGGTTTATCTCTGGGATCTGAATTCTGTTCCATTGGTCTGTGTATCTATTTTTGTGCCAGTATCATAAGTTTTTCATTACTGTAGTTTTGTAGAAAAGTTTGAAATCAGGAGTTGTGATGCCTCCAGCTTTATTCTTCTTTCTCAGGATTGCTTTGGCCACTGGAGGTCTTTTGTAGTTCCATACAAATTTTAAGACTGTTTTTTTTTTTCTTTTTCTGTGAACAATGACATTGGAATTTGGATAGGGATTGTATTGAATCTATAGATGGCTTTGGGAAGTATGGGGATTTTAACAGCAGGAATTCTGATCCATGAGCACGGGATATCTTTTCACTTATTTACGTCTTCAATTTCTTTCATGAATGTCTCATAGTTTTCAGTGTACAGATCTTTTACCTCCTTGGTTAAATTTATTCCTACGAATTTTATTATTTTTGATGCTGTTGTAAATGGGATTGTTGTATTTCTCTTTCAGATAGTTCGTTGTTAGTATATAGAAATACAACTGATTTTTGTATGCTGATTTTGTATCCTGCAACTTTACTGAATTTGTTTATTAGTTCTAACAGCTTTTTGGTGGATCTTTAGGGATTTCTGTATATAAGATCATATCATCTACAGAGACAATTTTACTTCCTCCTTTCTGATTTGGATGCCTTTTACTTCTTTTTCTTGACTAATTGCTCTGCTTAGGACTTCTAGTACTATGTTGAATAGGAGTGGTGAGAGTGGGCACTCTTGTCTTGTTCCCAATCTTAGAAGGAAAGTTTTCAACCTTTCACCACTGAGTGTGATATTAGCTGTGGTTCGTCATATATGGTCTTTATTATGCTGAGGTACATTCTTTCTATACCCAATTTCTTGAGAGTTTTTATCATAGAAGTATACTGAATTTTGTCAGTTTCTTTCCCTCCATCTCTTCCCTAC
>NW_020172457.1:2900206-2913371 GCF_003031525.2 Neophocaena asiaeorientalis asiaeorientalis | reverse complement strand
TCGCAGGCTCAGTAGTTGTGGTGCACAGGCTTAGTTGCTCTGCAGCATGTGGGATCTTCCCGGACTAGGGCTCGAACCCATATCTCCTGAATTGGCAGGCAAATTCTTAACCACTGCGCCACCAGAGAAGCCCCAATTATATTATTTTTATCTTTTAATTTCTGAATGTAGTATACCACATTTATTAATTTGTGGATGTTGAACCATCCTTTTTTTCTTGGTAAGTCTAAGTAAAAGTTTGTCTATTTTGTTTATCTTTTTAAAATACCAGCTCTTAGTTTCATTGATCTTTTATTTGGGCTTAGTTTTTGTTCTTGGTTTTCTAGTTTTTGAGGTATAAAGTTAGGTTGTTTATTTGAGATCTTTTTTTTAAATTAATTTATTTTATTTTTATTTATTTTTGGCTGTGTTGAGTCATCATTACTGCACGCGTGCTTTCTCTAGTTGTGGCGAGTGGGGGCTACTCTTTGTTGCGGTGCACAGGCTTCTCATTGAGGTGGCTTCTCTTGTTGCAGAGCACAGGCTCTAGGTGCACAGGCTTCAATAGTTGTGGCATGCAGGCTCAGTCGTTGTGGCTCATGGGCTCTAGACAGCAGGCTCAGTAGTTGTGATGCACGGGCTTTGTTGCTCTGTGGCATGTGGGATCTTCCCGGAGCAGGGCTCGAACCTGTGTCCCCTGCATTGGCAGGTAGATTCTTAACCACTGCGCCACCAGGGAAGCCCAAGAGATCTTTGGTTTTTTTTTTAATGTAAGTAATTATCTTTATAAACTTCCCTCTTGGAATTGCATTTGATGCAGCCCATAAATTTTTTATGTTGTGTTTTAATTTTTTTTTAAGATGTCATTTGATTTCCATTTTGGTTTCTTCTTTGACCCATTGGCTGTTCAGGAGTGTGTTGTTTAATTTCCACACATTTGTAAATTTTCCATTTTTCCTCTTGTTATTGATTTCTAGTTTTAATCCATTGTGATTGGAAGAGATACTTGATATGATTTCAATCGTCTTACATTTGCTAAGGCTTATTTTGTGACTTAATGTATGATCTATCCTGTAGAATGTTTCTTGAGTTCTTGAGAAAAATGTTTATTCTGCTGCTCTTGAATGTAATGTTCTGTATATGATTGTTAGGTCCATTTGGTCTAAGGTATAGTTCCAGTCCAATGGTTCCTTATTGATTTTCTCTCTGGATGATCTATCCATTGTTGAAAATGGGGTATTAAAGTCCCCTTCTATTATTGTGTTGTTGTCTATTTCTCCCTTCAGATCTGTTAGTATTTGCTTAATATGTTTAAGTGCTGCAGTGTTGGGTTGCTGCAATGTAAAATATATTTACAATTGTTATATCCTCTTGATGAATTGACCCCTTTATCATTATATAATGACCTTCTGTGTCTCTTATAACCAATCTTGACTTACAGTCTATTTTAAGACCTAGACATTTTGTGTTGCGGGGGGGTTTTGTTTGTTTGTTGTTTTGCTTGTTTGTTTATTTGAACCTGAGGTCCAGATGGTTATATTGATTATACTCCTTTGTTCATTGCATGCTGTCAACATTGGTTAGATTTGTTTTTCAAATCCTGGAGCTCAACGAAGTGTCTTTCATTACTATGTTCTTCTTCTTAGAACCTCCGTTCTGCCTGACTATTCATTGACTATAGGATAATCATATTCACAGAGAGCAAATAACTTTGTGTAGAACAAAGGAACTCTTTATTCTCAAATGCTAAGTCGTAGAATAAGGTACTTGAGTGAACTTTGATTCTAAAGGAAAACTTTTTATGTGTGTGTTACAATATGGAAAACTATAATGCAGATTTCTTCTTGTTCTAACAACCACGCTGACATGTTGAATCTTTTGATTCTGATGACTTGTGGACTGAAATGAATAATGTAAATCTGATCCTCCTCTGTCTCACTTCAATAGCACCCTTAAGTGACTCTTGAAGAGCAGAAATGGGCGATCCAGTTCCTTCTTAGTAGCAACTATATAACTCCTTCCCATACCCTGGAACTTATACCTATATATTATACAAGATGAGCTGGATGCATTCTCTCCTCCCATAGCAAACAGGAATAAAAGCATCCTTTTCTTTGGCAATGGCGTAATCTTGCTCTCTTTAGCAATCATCCTAAAGCAAATAATCCCATTGACTAACCACTATCAAAAAGAAAAGCCTAAAATTAATTGTGCCAATTTCAAAATAGTCACCATGGTTATAGGTACTCCAGTTTCCAGACTAAACAACTTTGTTATTTAATTTAGTTACCAGGAGATAGTTTAGTTATCCAAAGCTGTTTCCTGAGAGAATCTTTGGCACTCTTTGCATGTACACCTGAATCCTACCCAGGCTACAAATGGAAAGACCTGCTATCTAGGCAAGAATATAAATCAAGTGTCTTAGTTTAAATAAATCTTAGTTTTCATAATAAAACTTCAGCTTTGCCATCAGCACATCAGACACATACAGCACATGAATCTTCTATCCACAATGTGGACAATCTATGCTTTAGGTCTCAAGTTACCTGCCATTCATTGTCTGTTAATTACCCACCGCAGACAACTGATAATTAAAAAGAATTTTCTAAGAAGCATACCTTAATGGTATTCCTCTAGCTTAAATTCCCCTCTAGCCTAAGTTTTATCCTCATGCCAAGTCAAAAACTAACAAAGAACACTCCTATGATAAGCTTCTTTAAGCTAATTTTGAGAAAAACCTTAACAAATCCATGACTTAACATCCTCCCCTTGGTACTTATCAAGGATATACTGAGAACTTTCTGTATAAAAATGTTGCTATATCTCAAATAAAATTGAAGATATTTAAATTCATCATATCAGTTGAATATCTCCATGGCAGATAAATTCATTTTAGAATTTGATTGTAGGAAAATCCTTTTAAGTTGGTATATTTAATTTAATAGGTAGTGAAGACTTCCTGTCATTATATTTCTTACCTCAGCTTCCAGGGAGCTCAGCACTATGGTTTGGGATCTACTGCAGTAGTTTTGCTTAGCCTAAGTTTTTATGACACAGCTGTAATCCACATATTGCTTGTTCTTATTCTTTTGCTATCGTTTAGTGGTTTTCTGGTATTTTAGTCTTTATTATAAATCACTTCAAATCCTTTGGGCAATAGATAAAATCAAAGTAATACGTAGATAAACTGTATAATTTTTATATCACCACTCTAGGAATTTGATAGAGTATAGTTAGAGGTAGAGAGAGAATGAACTGCCATAGAAAAAGAGAAGGCATAGATAGAAACAGAATAAAGGTAATTTTCTGCCCAAGAGGAAGAGCAGGACGAAATAATCTGATCTACAGAGCACACTTATTTTCTGAAATGGATTAGAATTTGCACCTACTCTGGATACCGAGCAGATCTCCTACTGCTGCTTTGGGCAAACGGTCAGTGACCTTTTAACAGAAAGAGAAAGATACCAGCTTGGTGACTGATTTTAATTTAAGAATAACTTAAAAAAATTAAGGCTATCTCTAGACATGATTTTTTATAATGGTGTATGTTTGTAGCTTCCTTGCTTGTTTATGGGGATTTTTTCTTTTCTCTTTCCTCCTTTCGCTCCGTGGAGTATTCTTAGGCTTGTCATGTCTAAACACTCTTGAGACCACAGGCACAAATGTGTTCAGCAGAGACCCTGTCATCAGCCCATCAGTTCCCTGCCCTGTCTTCTGTGCCAAGCCCCCTACTCTCAGGCTTGTAATTCCCAGTTCAGAATGAATTGGCTGGGTGGTAAGTGTCTCTGGTGTCCCTTCCACCACTTCAGCTGTGGGGTTGAGCTGTTGCCAGTCCACAAACGGATATCAGGCTCAGCTGTTTCAGCTGAAGAGCTTGATCCTTTTTAAATAAAATATGTTGGGGTGAATAACATGACTCTCAGGTGCTCTGACAGGGAAGGGTCACACTAGCAAAGAAATATCAGACTACAGTCAGAGAGGAATTTGTATAGTAGATCTAGACCTCACCAATTACAGAAAGGGATCTGAGACAAGTTTTGGAAAAAGGATTGCAATAAGATTAACACTTTTTTTTTTTTTGCTAATGAGCCAAATGATTTTGTAGTATAATTGTAGTCATAATATTGTAGAACTGAAAAGATACCCACATTAATCAATTTTAGGTTGTATTAAGCGACAGTCTGTGAACGGTCTTTAAATCCAATGCAGAATTGTGTGGATGTGTACAAACGTTCGTTTTCCTGAAAAAAGGAGTCATATTTTCATCAAATTTCCAAAGAGGTCCACAATCAAAAAGAGGTTCAGAACCTCTTGCTGATCTGATCTAATTTCATAGAATCCATCCAATCATAACTCCTCAAGTTGCTGTGCTAAAGCAGAGCTGCCAGGTGAGGGACTAGGAGAAATCAATCACAGGAAAGGAACTTCTCTAACAAGACTTCTGATAGTCCTATAGCTTGAACACCTAAAAACACCATAAAAGGACCAAAAAACAAAAAAAAAAAGGGGGGGGCTGCACCATCTAGAACAGTAAATACACAGTTTTTCTGATCAGAATATTTCAGGCATGATATTTTCCATCATCATTTTATGTGTTTAGGAGTGTAATTCCTCCAGAGGTTCTGCATCACTTACAGTAGCAGAATCTGAACATAGAAGATGCTGATATCAGTTGGCAACACATGTCTGGACTCTTGTGAATCTTCCTCTCACCAAGAACACGGGGGATGACTCAACACCCTGGTCAATCAGTTCCTTGATTCACACAATACCAATAAAAATCACCTCCACTTTTTCTCAGCCATCTGCTTCCAAGGTCACATCCCTAGATCTTGTCATCACCTAGCATGTCTCTGTTTCTGAAAGCTTTCGTTTTATTTTATTTTAATTTTTAAGAGATTTTGTATAATTTTTAAAGGTTACTCTCCATTTACAGTTATCAGTTATTACAAAATATTGGCTATATTCTCCATGTTGTACAATACATCCTTGAGTCTATCTTACACCCAATAGTTTGTACCTTCCACTCCCCAACCCCTATGTTGCCCCTTCTCCCCCCTCCCCACCGGTAACCACTAGTTTAATTCTCTACATCTGTGAGTCTGCTGTTTTTTGTTAGATTCACTAGTTTGTTGTATTTTTTAGATTACACATGTAAGTGATACGATACAGTATTTGTCTGAAAGCTTTCATTTTAAAGTTCTGCTCCTGGCAACTACTTTATTCACCCATTATTCCCTCTTTATCTGTTAGTTTACCCTTTGGCCACTCTACTTCACTGACCCTTCTATTTTCCCTCACACCCAGCACCTTTGTTCCCCTGCCTCCATTGTTTTATCTTTCCTCAACTCTCTTGTCTCTTTGTTTTCCAATTCAACCACCTGGCCAGCCAGCACTCCTTGACTGATCCAACTGTCTACCTTCTCTGTTTCTGTATTAGTCTGAGTCCTCCAGAGAATATAGGTCTGTATTCTATGTTCTATATTCTCCCTATATAGAATTATATATATATATTTCTATATATAATATATTTTCTATTCTATGTATAAAGAATTATATACAATTATATAGAGAGAGCATTTATATTATATAGAATTATGTATCTCATATTATATATATAGAGAGAGAGACAGACAGACAGACACAGAGACAGAGACAGAGAGAGATAGACAGAGAGAGATTGAGATTTACTTAAGGAATTGGCCTCTTGCATTATGGAAACTGAGAAGTCCAAGATCTATAGTTCCAAGCCAGAGATCAGGAGAGCCAATGATGTAAGTTCCAGTCTGAGTCCAAGTTTAAAGGTAGGAGAAGACTGATATCCCAGCTTGAAGATAGTCAAACAGAGAGAGAATTCTTTCTTACTAAGTCTTTTATTCTATTCAGGACTTCAATGAATTGGATGAGGCCCACCCATATAATTTTATTTTTTAAAGTGTTTCGACAGTTTCATTGGGTTATAATTGATATACAAGAAACTACACATATTTAAAGTGTACAGTTTGAAGAGTTTTACATGAAACTGTCACCACAATCAAGATAATAAACAAGGGCTTCCCTGGTGGAGCAGTGGTTGACAATCCGCCTACCAATGCAGGGGACACGGGTTCGTGTCCCGGTCCGGGAAGATCCCACATGCCGCGGAGCGGCTGGGCCCGTGAGCCATGGCCGCTGAGCCTGCGCGTCTGGAGCCTGTGCTCTGCAACAGGAGAGGCCACAGCAGTGAGAGGCCCACGTACCGCAAAAAAAAAAAAAGATAATAAACAAATCCGTCACCTGCTAAGAGTTTCCAGCTCCTCCTTCCACTCCCTGTCAATTGCCAGGCAACTACTGATCTGCCTTCTGTCTCTATAGATTCATTTGGATTTTGTAGAATTTTGAAGAAATAAAACCATATAGCATACACCCTTTTTTCTTGGCTTTTTTTCCATCATCATAATAATTTTGAGATCCATCTCTGTTATTGCATGTATCAATAGTGAATTCCTTTTTGTTGCTGAGTAGTATTCCATTGTATAGGCATAGTACAATTTGTTCCATCACTCACCTGTCGAACATTTGGGTTTCCAGTTTGGGGTTATGACAAATAATTCTGCTATATACATTTGTGTACAAGTCTTTGTATAGACATATGTTTTCATTTTTCTTCAGTAAGTACCTAGAAGTCAATGTCTGGGTCATGTGGAAGGTGTATGCTTAATTTTTAAGAAACTGTCAAACTTTTCTAGAGTGTTTGTACCATTTTGCCTTCCCACCAGCAGTGTACGTAGTGTGTGTAGTACCACTTACTCCACATCCTCTCCTACACTTGGTCTGATCAGTCTTTAATTTTAGACATTCTACAGGGGTATGCACCTCGTTGTAGTTTTGTTTTTGTTTGTTTGTTTGTTTTTGCGGTACGAGGGCCTCTCACTGTTGTGGCCTCTCCCGTTGCAGAGCGCAGGCTCCGGACGCGCAGGCTCACGGGCCCAGCCGCTCCGTGGCATGTGGGATCCTCCTGGACCGGGGCATGAACCCGTGTCCCCTGCGTTGGCAGGTGGACTCTCAACAACTGTGCCACCAGGGAAGCCCCCTAACTTTGTTTTTGCATATAGTTGTCCAGTTATTACAGAATCATTTGTTGGAAAGACTATCTTAACTCCATTGAATTGCTTTTGTGCCTTTGCTGAAGATCAGTTGACCACATATGTGTGCATCTATTTCTGGATTGTCTAATTTGTTCCATTGATCTATCTTTATGCAAATACCTCACTGTCTTGATTGCTGTATTTTGTAATAAGTCTTGAAATCAGGTAATGTTAGTCCAAAATTGAACACATCCTCTCTTTTAACCTAGTCTTATTCTTTTATTCTTTATCTCAATGAACGGTGGTGGTATTCATTCATGCCAGAAACCTGTCTTGAAATCAGGTAATGTTAGTCCAAAATTGAACACATCCTCTCTTTTAACCTAGTCTTATTCTTTATCTCAATGAACGGTGGTGCTATTCATTCATGCCAGAAACGAGAGCATCCTCTTGGGCTTCTCCTTCCTCCACTCCTGCATTTCATCAATTACCAGTACTTCTTTCCACTCGTACTGTGGCTAGTCTCAGCCACTATCATCTTTTCATTAAATATTCAGTCTCAATCTCTCTCTGTGTGTGGCTCTCTCTCTCTAAGCTTTAAAGTTCATGAGGACAGAAATCATGTCTGTCTTGTCACCATTGTATCCTAAATGCCCTGCATGGGACTCGATACAAGTAAATCAAGTGAACAAATTGATTAGTTAACTTATCACCTGGAATTTTGCAACACAACGAACCAGTCTTTTAATGGGTTTCCTCCAGTCTCGGCCCAGCCAATCCATTCTCCACAATGTAGCTGGAGTAATTCTTATAAGCAAATGTGATAAAGTGCATTTCCTTGTAAACCTCTTCAGTGGCCCCTCATTCTCCTCGAGATAATTACCAAGTTCCTTAAATTGATTCACCTCCCTCTTTGACCTGGCCATACTTAGTTCTCTTGCCCCAGCTCTCCTCATGCCCACCCCTAACATTACGTTGCATGCGCTCTCTCAGCTTTTGATCTTAGTGCATGTTGTTTGCCCACTTGGACCAATGTTTTACCCTCCCTCTTTCCTCTTCCCTTCTATCAGGCTAATTCCTAGCCATCCTCCATCCTTCATACTTAAGCTGTGATGTTATCCATGAATCCAGCACACCAGGGATCAATTTTTTCCTATTTGCTCCCAGAGCACCACATATTTCCACTTATCACAACATGTTATAGTTATCCATATACATAAGAGGCTCTGTGGGAGCAGATGTGACTATTTGTTGATCATGTATCTCCAGCACCTAGTATAGTACCTGGCATAAGGTGGGTGCTTAATAAATATTTGTTGAATAAATGTTGCATACCCTGACCTACATGATTTAAACTATGAGTGTGGTGTTATAAACAAGATTAATGTAGTTTCAAATGCATTGGTCTCTACTAACAGATTTAACACTCTTTTGAACAGTCCCACTTAACACCTTTAAGCAAGGTTTCAACTTGTTATATACGGAAGACTTTCAAAGAAATCAAAGTCTTAATCAGTGCTTCTCAAACTTTAGTGTGCAGAGAATCACTTGGAGAACTTGTTAGGAATTCCAGATTCCTGAATCCTATTCCAAGAGTTTCTGGTGCAATATATCTTGGAGTGGAACAAGGAATCTGTAATTTTAATAAGCATTGTATTAATCAAGGTAGCCTATCTGCCATAACAAATCACCTCCAAACCTCAGATGGTTAACAGAATAACAGATCCATTTCTTGCTCATATCCCAATCCCAATGGATCAGCAGCCTTCCATTGCAGAGTTTCAGGAATCCAGACTTCTTACACTCTGTGGTTCTGTCATCTTCTGGAGATGTGGAATCCTCTGTGGAAAACCTTGTCTCCAGCCAAGAAATGAAGGAAGATTTAGAATGTGGTTTATACAGTACATGAGAGTTTTTACAGGCTATCATAGCAGTGTCCATCATAAGTCCAGGGCTGAGGGGCTTCCCTGGTGGCGCAGTGGTTGAGAGTCCGCCTGCCGACACAGGGGACACAGGTTCGTGCCCCGGTCTGGGAAGATCCCACATGCCGGGGAGCGGCTGGGCCCGTGAGCCATGGCCGCTGAGCCTGGGCATCCAGAGCCTGTGCTCCGCAACGGGAGAGGCCACAACAGTGAGAGGGCCGCGTACCACACACACAAAAAAAAGTCCAGGGCTGAATTCAGTCAAGAGGTCACTCTAACTGTAAATTGGGAATGGGAATGTGGTCTCATAGTATATTTAGGTAGAATAGAAAAGACATGGATATTAGCACTGGCATTCCACCTCTGGTGCCCTTTGCTTCAAATGCACTAATCTCTGGGCAATAGTTGGCAAAAACTTAGGTATGTGGCAAAGCTCAGTTCATTTCTTATGAATTCTAAACATGATCATTCATAGCATAGTTTGTTTTCCCAAGAGTTGATTTTTTAATATCTTTGTCATTTCTCTTAAACCTTATTTTAAAGTCATATAATATGTCAGAGGGACCATGTCCATGGCTTTTCTGCCTTAGGGTGAAAAGTTATTTTTATAGCTTCTACCAGCTACTGGCTATTCATTAAAGAATCGTTTCAATGACTCCCCTTTCTCACAGCTTCTGTTGAAGCAGTTCCTTATAAGTTTCAGGTCTCTTCATCGATTATTTCCAAGGAGCAGGAAAAGGAGGAGATTATGACCAGGTAAGGCATTTCAGCCCTCCAGGAAAAAACTCTTAGTAATCAATTCTATTTCTAGATCTCTCTTCACTTGAGTGCCATTACGCTTTGCGTTTTATTTTTCTTTTATGTGAGAGCTCACTCCAGGTTACAACCATTTGATCAATATTTTATTTTGCACATAAATGATTTTCCTTAGTAACTTCTCAGCAACTTACAACTTTCAGAAACTGCCTTCTTAAGTAAACTGCTTTCTGAGGAAGGTTACATAAGAAAGTAGTTTATAAAGATTGTATGTCGTGAAAGTCCTAATAAAAATTACTGTGCGCAAATATTTTTGTCTTCAGGATTTACATGTGGAATAGCATGTTAACACCAAAAATGTTAGCTGCTAAAAGGAGATTTTACGTTTTTTCATGACTCAAGGACTCCCAAAATTATTTGCATGATTTGGTGAGGGGCAGGGTAGGAAAGAAAATATTACTTCAGCTCTAAACATGTGGAATCTATCTTCACCTTCATATTCTTCCTTATAGAAAGACAACTATAGACTAAGTCTAGGAGGTAATTATTCTAAGATGCCGAGGAGTCATTGAGGGGAAGAGAGTGGAGAAAATTGCAAAGCCTCTGGATGAGTTTCTTATCAACCCATTATGCTGTCACAGGTTCTCAAATTCCCCCTTTTAGTTTCTTTTTTCTTAAATTGGAGTATAGTTGATTTACAATGTTTCAGGTGTACAGCAAAGTGACTCAGTTTTATATATATATATATATATATATATATATATATATATATATATGTTCTTTTTCAGATTCTTTTCCCTTATAGGTTATTACAAGGTATTGAGTGTAGGTCCCTGTGCTATACAGTAGGTCCTTGTTGGTTATCTATTTTATATATAGTAGTATGTATCCCAAATTCCCAATTTATCCCTCCCTCCCTCAAATTCCCCTTTTTGTAATCTTGAGTAACTTGGACTCCATCTCCCCCCGCAACTCCCTGCCTCAGTTTTCCCACCTTATAAGCCAGAATGTCCTGTACTAATTTACGAACTTGAGAATCATAGGTCAGAGGAATTGTACCAAATTTGAAAATCACTTTGAATTCTATTTTTAAAAATAGTGAAATGAAAGATTGATGAAAATATTGTTGGCAAAATGGGTTTCTGTCTCCATTTATTAAAAGAATCATTCTCCCTCTCAGACCTTTCTCAAACGGCCAGGGAGAAGGGTGGAGAAGAGGCTCAGCCTCCTTCTAGACAAGCAAATGTTAGTCTTCTAATGTAATCTAAAGTTCAGAGGATAAGCAGGTGGAACACATCTGGGACACAATGGCAAAGGCTCTGTACACATTTCCAGGAATGAAATTCCCTTAAGCCCTGGAGAGGGCAAAGAGCCTGGTGAACTGTGGCCTTTCTCTCTCACTGCTGGACTATTCTTTCATTATTGTTCTAAACACTGCAGATGAAAGTTTTAATAATGTTTCAGGTTAATATTTCCCAGGCTCTACTCTTCGGGCCTGGGTGCCAGAGGGCTTAGTGTTCTGATCCTAGCTGTGTGGAGTGGCTTCTGGAGAGAGCTCAGTTAGGATGGTGGAAGTAACCCTGACCTAGGAGGTCCTACCCGCTTGTCTACCACTAAGATCCTGAGGGTTGGAGCTTACCTTCCTTCTGCTTCTGTTTTCTCACTGAAAACCTTGGATTGTGCTATCTGCACTATGGTTGTGCAAAAGGATGGCAAGGGGAGGACAGATTATTGAGTATCTTATAGGAAGAATTTCCCTATGGCTTATATGCCCAGCCATTTATATCACTATACTTAGATTACTTTTATATCAATAAAGAAGATTAGAATTACCTTTTTTTTTTTTGGTACGCGGGCCTCTCAGTGTTGTGGCCTCTCGCGTTGAGGAGCACAGGCTCTGTACACGCAGGCTCAGTGGCCATGGCTCACGGGCCCAGCACGAACCCATGTCCCCTGCATCGGCAGGCAGACCCTCAACCATTGTGCCACCAGGGAAGCCCTAGAATTACTTTTATATCAAATATAGAAAGAGGCTAATACTAATGCAGTATCTCATATTAACTTTAGGGCTTATTTAACTGTTGGTAATAAAAGTTCATTAGAATTAGCATAATTATAGCCTCTCTTAAAATCTGTCCAATTAGATTTTTAAAAAATACACTTTTAGACACTTTGTGGGGAGAGCTGAAAACAATACAGATTTATTGTAATTCAGTTCTGGAAGTCAGAAGTCCAAAATGGGGCTGGGCTAAAAAATCAAGTGTCAGCAAGGCTGCAATTTTTTCTGGAGGCTCTAGGGGAGAATCTATTTCCTGGTCTATTCTAGCTTCTAAAGGCTGCTGTATTTCTCTGCTCACAACCCCTTGCTCCATCTTCAAAGTCAGCAAGGATGGGTCAAGTCCTTCTGACAATGCCATTTCTCTTGTTCTTTTAACTCCCTCTTCCATTTTTAAAGCCCCTTGTGATTACATTGAGCCCACCCAGGAATCTATTTATCTTTTTTTTTTTGCATTAAAAAATTTTAAATTATGGTAGAATATATACAACATAAGCTATTCCATCTTAACTATTTTTAAGTGTCTAGTTCAGTAGTGTCAAGTATATTCGCATTGTTGTGCATTTTCTTGTGTTAAAAAGGAAATTCAATTACCCCAAAATACAACTTGGATATACAGAAGACACTTCTAATAATTCTTGGCTTAAAAAGGAAATCAATGCCAAAATTACAAATTATTGAGAAATGAATGGCCACAACGGCCCTACGTATTAAAATCTGTGGGGTGTGGCCAAAGAAAATTTATAGCTTTAAGTATATGTATTAGAAAATAAAAAAGATTAAAAATGAACTAAACACACCATTGTAAAGCAATTATACTCCAATAAAGATGTAAAAAAAATAAATAAATGAACTAGTCATTCATCGCTAGGACATTTGCAAGAAACACAAAAGTAAAGGGGAAGTATTATAAAAATGAAAGCAGAAATTGATGAAGCAGAATATAAATATAGTAGACTTTATCAATATAAAAAATGAATTATTTTTTTAAAAAGTAAATAAACATTTTTTTGGCAATTCTTATAAAGACAAATTGAGAAAAAATAAAAATAATAAACCTTAGAAAAAAGGAAGCAAATAAACTAAAGGTCCAGCATTTTTTTTAAGTTATAAGAGATTATGTAAATTTTATGCCATTATGTTTGAAAATATAGATGAAATGGATAATTTCCCAGAAAAAAAAATAAATTTATATATTAACTTGAGAAATAAGAGGTAGAAAACTGAACAATTCAGTAACTATAAAAGTAAGTGAATAGGTAATCAAAGACCTATCCTTTAAAAGGCTCAGTACCAGACAATTTATAGACAAGTTCTACTAAACTTTTGAAGAACAGAAAACTCTTTCTTTTTTTTTTTTTTTTTTTTTGGTCCGCGGGCCCCTC
>NW_020172457.1:2892673-2900117 GCF_003031525.2 Neophocaena asiaeorientalis asiaeorientalis | reverse complement strand
TTTTTGTGGTACGCGGGCCTCTCAGTGTTGTGGCCTCTCCTGTTGCGGAGCACAGGCTCCAGATGCGCAGGCTCAGCAGCCATGGCTCACGGGCCCAGCCGCTCCGCGGCATGTGGGATCTTCCCAGACCGGGGCACGAACCCGTGTCCCCTGCATCAGCTCAACCACTGCGCCACCAGGGAAGCCCAATAATTCTTATTTTAAAATTTATTTTATTGAAGTACAGTTGATTTACAATATTGCATTAATTTCTGCTGTCCAGTAAAGTGATTCAATTATATATACATTCTTTTTCATATTCTTTTCCATTATGGTTTATCACAGGATATTGAATATCGTTCCCTACGTTATACGGTAAAGCCTAGTTGTTTATCCATTCTGAATAATGGATCTGCTAATCCCAAACTCCCAATCAATCCTTCCCCCACCCCCATCCCCCTTGGCAACCACAAGTCTGTTCTATATGTCTGTGAGTCTGTTTCATAGATAAGTTCATTTGTGTCATATTTTAGATTCCACGTATAAGTGATATCATATGGTATTTGTCTTTCTCTTTCTGACTTACTTTATTTAGTATGATAATCCCTTGCTCCATCCATGTTGCTACAAATGACATTATGTCATTCTTTTTTTATGGCTGAGCAGTATTCCATTGTATATATGTACCATATCTTCTTTATCCATTCCTCTGTTGATGGACATTTAGGTTGTTTCAATGTCTTGGCTGTTGTGAATAGTGCTACTGTGAACATAGGGATGCATGTATCTTTTTGAATTATAGTTTTGTCCAGATATATGCCCAGGAGTGGGATTGCTGGATCATGTGGCAACTCTATTTTTAGTGTTTTGAGGAAACTCCATACTATTTTCCATAGTGATTGCACCAATTTACATTCCCACCAGCAATGTAGGAGGGGTCCCTTTTCTCCACATCCTCTCCAGCATTTGTTAATTGTAGATTTTTTAATGACGGCCACTCTGATCAGTGTGGGGTGGTACCTTATTGTAGTTTTGATTTGCATTTCTCTAAGAGTTAGTGATGTTGAGCATCTTTTCATATGCCTGTTGGCCATAAGGAAACATATAATTTTTATATAAATTCAGGAATCCAGGACTAGAAAAAGATGGAAAGCATAGAACCAAAAAAAAAAAAAAACATATGGCTATAAATATAAGTAAATATCCTAAATAATGTAATAATGTATATACATTTAACCTTCACCATAGCCAACTATCATTTAATCCCATGAATATAAGGAAATTGTAATGTTGGAAAATCTTTTCATATAATTTCCAAATTAACAAATGGGGAAATTAACATTAATACATGCTTTAAAAAGCTGCTCAAATTCAGTTCCTATTTCTGATTAACATTAAAAACTTTATGCTAAAATAGGAAAGGAAGAAAACACCCTTAACTTGATAACTGATATCTGCCATAAATTCAGAGCAAGCAATGGAACTTTGTGGGGGCTATTCCCACTGAATTCAGGATGAGAGAAAGGTGTCTACATTCACTCAGAATTCAACATTGTGCTGGAACTTTGAGCCAGAAGACAAAGAAATAAGTCACAAATACTGAGGGAAAGTAACCAAACTGTCCTTATTTGTACCTTTATAAATTACTGTTTAACTAGAAATTTCAAGATAATTAATTAAAACTATTAGCGTTGATAAGAAAGTTCAGAAATTTGACAAGATTTGAAATCAGCATATAAAAACCATTTCCTATTTGCTCTTAAAATTCAGTAATAATGTGTAATAGAAATTTTAAAATTCCTCTCATAATAGCAATGAAAATTATAAAGTACTTAGAAGGTAATCTAATAATAAATGTGCACTATCTATAATGAAATAATAAAACAAGTTGAGAGACATGGTATGTTTCTAAATGGGGAGATTTAATATTATAAAGACACCTATTATCTGTCTATAAACTAAATACCATTCTACCTCAGATCAACAAAATACACGGTGAGACAGAGCAGTGAGCACGAATGGCCCGTAGCTCCCTGCAGTCATGTAAAGGAATCTTACAAGCGTTATGTTGAGTTAAATAAGCTAGACACACAAGAGTGTATGTTAGATAATTCCATTTATATAAAGTAGAAAAACAGACAGAATGAATCTATGCTCTTCAAAGTGAAACCTTAAAGTGAGGATAGTGACGGGAGCAAGGTGCTTGATCTGGACGCTGAGTCACAGGTTTGCATTCAGTTTTCAATAATTCACAGAATAGGGTTTCCCTGGTGGCGCAGTGGTTGAGAGTCCGCCTGCCGATGCAGGGGACACGGGTTCGTGCCCCGGTCCGGGAAGATCCCACATGCCGCGGAGCGGCTGGGCCCGTGAGCCATGGCCGCTGAGCCTGCGTGTCTGGAGCCTGTGCTCCGCAACGGGAGAGGCCACAGCACTGAGAGGCCCGCGTACCGCACACACACAAAAAAAATTCACTGAATGGTACACTTCTGTGTAGTTTTCCATATGAATACTATACTAAATGTAGAAATTTAAAAATGAGGTAGTATTATTTGCCCATCAAATTAGTAAAAATTTAAAAGATTGATAATCTCCAACATTGATAAGGGTAAGAGTAATCAGTGTTTCCATACCATGAGGCTGAGAGAAAAATTTGGAAACAAAATTTGGAGGTAGCTTTCAAAACGTTTAATTCTCATTTCCTTTGATCCAGAAATTCCAACTCTAGGTGAAACCTATAGAAGTAGTTACACATGTGCCTTACATTTGGGGGCCATTTTATGCAGTAAAATCACCAACACAAAGTACAAGAATGAGAAAAACATGGCGCTAGATAGACGGTGAAAAGGATACTTGTTTATAGTTTGAGAACTGAAGACAGAGGGTAGCCTTGTTAGATGTCACCTGGGAACATGTGCATTGGGTGACTCACATCATCCTCTGCTCTGCGTATTCATGAGTGACTATGGAAGAGCCTTGAGTTTTGATTTGGGGGAATCAACAATACGTACACATACTTTAAAAAATGTCAAACAGTGCCAGAGACATTTATGACAAAATATACCACTTTCTTAGCCCATCCCAATCCATCTCCCTTCCACACCATCCCATGGTCACCTGGTTCCCTTCCCCAGAGGCAACCGGTGTTACCTGTGTCTTGCATCTCCTTCTAGAAGTATTCTCTACATATACAATCAGAAACACACTTTTACATAAAGTTTTTATAGTACTCTGAATCTTGCTTTTTTCACTTAACAATACATCTTGGAAATGCTTTCAGTATCAGTATGTATAGCCCTGCCTCTTTCTTTCTGATGTTTGAATAGTATTTCATTGTTTGGAATGCTATTGATTTAACTCTGTTGCCCTTTAGGGTATCATCAACCATTTGCTGTTTCAAACAACATTATCAAAAATATCCTTGAATATGTGCAAATAAACAGTACAAGTTATTTTAAGCCCAATTTCTGGGTCCTAAGGTATGTTCATTTTAAGTTATTAGAAACCTCCTTTTCTTCCCAACATAGTTACATGTAAAATCTGTTTTCAGTATAATGAGTATATAAATATTGTTCACTGCTGAGCCAATGGATGTGCCAAAATTACATTTATTTTCTTGTGCAAATTTTTGTTTTACCTGGAGTTAAAAATATACTCATTTTTCTTTTGCTTAATATTCTTTGAAGGTAGAGTTAAGCTTTCCTGTACAGAATCACAGAGAAATGGAAAATGTCACTGCAGAAAATTTTCTTCATAGTCAAACTTGTCAGGAAATGGATCCATTCCAATTTTTATTTCCTGGAAATATTCCTCTTGGTACCAGTTGGGACCCTCTCTGGTTTAATTTCTCCAGAAAATAAATCTCTTATCTCCTGCAGGAGTGGGTGAGAGTAACTATCCTGGATTTGAAGTAGAGGTGAGGACACACGTGTTGCTAAACAGCCTTCTCCACAATCTTCTTTTGTTTATCCCTTTGCCTTACCCCTGTTTCCAAAGAATCTGGTCCTCCCAATTCTTGAGTTTCCTAAGTTTTGCCAAATCATTTCTCATTCCTCATCCAATTCTCCATCTTCCTAGGGTGTGACATGGGGTTATACATGGCAAGAGGGAGTTCATGTTTCTGTTCACTTCTCTCATTCTTGTTTTGGGGGTGATTTTGAAGAGGAGAAAAGAGGTATATTATTCAAGGTCCCGAGAGGAAACACATGGCATACTAAGCTGTATAATTTGGGGAATGTTCAATATATGGGCTATTTACAAAGGTATGAACTAGATGTGGGAACCCAGGGGGTACAGGAGTGCCAGAGGCTATAGCAAAGCTGTTGCCACCCTGGCTCCCAGCCTGAGAGGGAAACTAGAGGTTGCCGGGATGCAGAAGAGAGAGTTAAACATGCTAGCAAAGGCAAGTTCATGTGGCAGAGGCACAGTGAGGCCAAACAAACCTAAATGTTGGAGTTTGGAGCAGAGAAAGGTTTATTATGGGGCAAAGCAAGGAGACGGGGTGTTTGTACCCTCGCTAACCCCAAACTCCCTGAAGGGTTTCAGCAAAGCATCTTTAAAGATCAGGTGAGGGAAGTGGGTCGCAGGGTATGTGACCAGTTCCTGCACAATTCTCTGATTGGTTGATGGTGAGGTAACAGGGTGATTTCACAGGGGTTAACATTATCAATCCTTAGGCTCCAGGAGGTCTGGGGGCTATGTGCTCATGGTCATCAAGTAGTTAATATCTTCCATTTGGTGGGGGGTTTTCACATCTGTAAAACAGCTCAGGAAATGTGCATTCGTTACTGTTATCTGGGTACTTCAGAGAGCTAAACCAGAGGATATGGGGAAATGGCCTGCCCCCGGAAGGCCCCAGAGGACCCTGCTCAATTACAAAGGAAGCCATCTTGAAAGAGTAGCAGTGACCTTTGGTTGAGGTGACCCCATAAGGAGGCAACCAAAGGACCTCATCATCTTTCCTCCCTCTCATCTCCTGGGGGTGGAGGAAGGGTCCCCCCACCGGTGGAACTCAACCGGGAGCTGGAGGTCCAGGGAACCCGCTGATGGCTCCATAGAGACCTATCAATCCCTTTGAGGCAGAAAGCAGGGTAGAAAGAGGAGAGGGGCTGGAGGGGCAAACAGAAGCTATTTGGCACAGGGGTAGGAATGTCTTCTGCAACTATTTTAAAACTGCAAGTTTGATCTCTTGGCTTTAAATGTTATCTTGTTTTTTGGCACCTAAATTGATTTTATTAGGCCTAAATTTAGATCTCAAGCCAGATTTCTTTAAAATCTAGCTCCACCTGCCTACTTAGCAGCTTTGCTTGTATGTCTAACTGACATCTCAAGCATAACATGTTAGAAACGAAATTTCTGATTTTTACCCCCAAACTTGTGCCTCTCCTGCCTTTCCAGAGTCTCCTAGTTATTCGAGTCAAAAAGCTGAGCCACCATTGACTTTTCTCTTTCCTTACAATACTGTTTGATTCAAAATATCTTGAATCACACCGCTTCTCTCATCTGCTGCCGTCCCCCTAACCCGAGCCCCCACCATCTACTGCCCAGTTACTAATTTAAAATAGCTGCTAATTGGTTTCTCTGTTTTAACTCTTTTTCTCCTATGATTTATTATTCACACAGCGGCCGGAATAATCTTAACTAAAAGCATAAGCTACGTAACATTCCCATGTTGAAAATACTTTCCAGTGATTCAAGAGGAAATTCTTGGATGAAATTCTAACTGCTCATCATGTTTTACAGCCTTCAATCTGCCTCTTCAACTTATATGAATTCAAATGCAGACTCACATTTCATGCTATTTTTGAATCGACCCCTGAGAACCGCCCTCAAACAGGGACTGTGGGAGTTGGTACATAAATACTGGAGAAGAGCAGAATATCCACTCCAAAATATGACTGTGTGAGTTCAGGACAGGTTGCTGCAAAATACGCTGCTTTGGTATATTGATTATTTTGAGCTGTAGGTACTTGAAAAGTGCAAATGCAGGGAGAAGTTTCTCTGAACTTCCCTTCTCTGCCTAAAAACAGAGCCTCCAAAAGGAACTCAATTGTCATAAATCCCTAGGATTTTCATCAACCAGGGAAGATTGACTCATCACAGGAGAGGAAACTAGAAGTCAACAGCACATCCATACACATTTTGTCACAAACTATCACACCACATAGCCTTCTAAGGATCCATTCATCTTTCTAAAAATCATTTACCCTCCCCTTGCCCTATTTTTTTTGTTTGTTTGTTTGTTTTTGGCTGCGCCAGCATGTGGGATCTTAGCTCCCCAGTCAGGGATCAAACCTTCATCCCTTGCACTGGAAACACAGAATCTTAACCACTGGACCACCAGGGAAGTCCCTTTGGTGCTGTTAAGATAGTATTTTATTTTATTATTTTATTTTATTTTTTGGCTGCGATGGGTCCTCGCTGCTGTGCGTGGGCTTTCTCTAGTTGCAACAAGCGGGGGTCACTCTTCACTGCGGTGCATGGGCTCCTCATTGAGGTGGCCTCTCTTGTTGTGGAGCACGGGCTCCAGGCATGCAGGTTTCAGTAGTTGTGGCTCACGGGCTCTAGAGCGCAGGCTTATCAGTTGTGGTGCACACGGGCTTAGTTGCTCCACGGCATGTGGGATCCTCCCGGACCTGGGCTCGAACCAGTGTCCCCTGCATCGGCAGGTGGATTCTTAACCACTGCGCCACCAGAGAAGCCCCTGAGATGGTATTTAAGCCCAGTTCTAAGCCACCTCAGAGAGCTAATCATTTTCCCCTGGGTGTCTCTCATGTATGTAGGAGGTTAACTTGTTCATTAAACAAGTTAATGAACTTGTTTGTTTTTCTCTTCCTCACCTGTGTTTTTGTAACAGCGGTCTCAGCTAAGAACTCAGAATGGTAGAGGGAAAAATATTTTTTCTCCCCTACAATATCCCAGGTCCTTCAGCCCTGGGCTTGGATGATTCAGATGTGTGCTCTATACCATTTACCAGAGCTTCTTACAGGATTACACTTCAGTCACCCAAGTGGAAGTTAGCTTGATAATGCGTCCTTTATGGGCTGCCTTCCCGTTCCTGTCTCACCTCCCCGCTCCCTCAGGGAGTTTCCTGCTTCTCCAGAATAATCTAACTGCACTTGAATAGTTGTCTAAGGGACTGCTTCTGACAAAATTCAAAATTAAGGAAGTACTAAGGACAAATACCGAACTGAGGTTGTATTATATCTCATTCTCCTGCCCACCTGCCCTCCCAACCCTCCTCCCATAGTACTGATACTTTGGTATGATTCCTAAGATTGAAACTAAAATAGGTCTAGCCATCAAGTGTAGACACTGGACGAGTGGGGGTGGTGTAGGCAGACTGCTGGGCTCTCTAGAACATTTCTGTTTATATATATATATATTTGTTTATATGTATATTTCTGTTTATATATATATTCTGTTTATATATATATTTCTGTATATATTTATATATATATATATATAT
>NW_020172457.1:2882766-2892618 GCF_003031525.2 Neophocaena asiaeorientalis asiaeorientalis | reverse complement strand
TTTATATATATATATATATATATACTTATCTCAACCTGGTGACAGATTGCAAGTCAGAGTAGGACATCTGGGTTCCATACACAGATGGATGGCCAAGTTCTGGAAGCCACAGTTCTGACTCTTCTTTCAGCCCACCTGATTTCTGTGCTCAGTGGACATGTGAACTAACTGGCCTTTATTGCTGGACTGGTTGCATCCAGTTGTCCTCCGATTTTGCAGTTAAATTGATTAACCCATTCTTTCACTGGTCTTGAAATGTTCAGTTCTAATTTATCAGCAGTTATACAATGTAGGTTAATGCCTTGTTTTATTTGGGTTTAAAACATTTTAATCCATGTCAGGCTCACTTAACACTGGCTAGTGATTTGATGATTCCGTATTTAAAGACTAATGTCCAGACTTCGAAGGAATTAAGGAAAAGAAAGATAAAAGCAATCCAAAATATGAAAAGTTTGAATATCTGTCAGACCAAAGTTATTGTCTAACAAGTACAGGTTTCTGTTTCAGATGTTGAAACTTTTCTGAAAATGGATAGTGACGTGAAAATGGGTAAAGTGGTAAATTTTGTGTGGTGTATATTTTACCAAAGAAAAAAAAACACACAACTTTTAAGTTCCAATATCCTTATTTGTTATCAGAAAAAAATTGGAGATTCTTTAAAATGTTGTAAACTAGACCCAAAAGTCAGTAATGTAGAGACTGTTTAATATAGTTCTCTTACCTCCCACCCCAGCCTCCATTCCCAGGAGCCCAGGCCAGTCTGTGGCACACGGCAGACCTTAAAGAATCATTTATTAAGTTGAATTTTGAACGATTAAATTGATGATGAAACAAGCCTATATTCACTATCTAGTAGTGAATCAAGTTGAAACAGATCTTAGTCCATAGGGTAGAGTCATTTCTGATCGTTAATGTCACTATCCTGACACTCTTCTGTGCAAGAGCCTGTCAGGATCCAGAAGACCACTCCCATGGTTTCTCGTTCCTCTGCTATGCTTCTCTCCTTATTTCCTTAATCATTGGTTCAAATTCTTGCTCGCCCAATCTTAAATCACTCCTGTCAGTCTCAGTTTAGGGCACTGAAATGAGCTCAAGGTCAAAATTCAGATAGTCTGTCAACCCCCGTACGGAGTAGGAGCCTTGGGTCCTCACCATGTCATACTTGGTAAGTACCTGCTGAGGGACCAGCCCCTCACTTGATGCCACCTCCTACCTCCTCCATCTTGGTTTTTCTGCTTCTGCCTTGGTGTTTTAACCCCCATCTCATCCCGCTAATTTGCAGCTAATCGTCCCTACCACATGCTCATACCGATGGGTACCCACCCCTATTACCTTGTAAACACAGCATGCATGGACAGTGCAGTGTGGTGGTGTGCTCTAATCTGGGAAGTGTTGCATGGACAGTGCAGTGTGGTGGTGTGCTCTAATCTGGGAAGTGTTGGGAAGTGTCTAACGGAGTTCTCCAGGCAAAACAAACAAACAAAGTAACAGGCAAAGAAAGAACAACAGCCATTTGATTCTGTACCATTTGCTGATTTTTGTGGTATAATACTTCTACCGTGGCCAATTTCAAACAGTCAGTGTGATGTCACTGAATGTGAGTGGGGAAGAAATACAGAGTAACATTGTATTTCCACCTGTGCTAGCCAGCCTCCAAGATAGTCCCCCTGGTATTCACTTCTAATGTTTATTCTCCTCCGGCATTGTTCCAGAGATGGTTTGTGTGGCCAATAAAATATGGGAGAGGTGATGGTATATTTCCTCCCTCCCCCTTTCTCCCTCTCCCTCTCTGTCTCTATCTCTATCTCATCACTCACTTTGAGGCTAGCTGCCATACTGTAAGTTGCCTGATTAAGAAGCTCATGTAGCAGGAACTGAGGCCTCCAGCCAATAGGCATGTGAGTTAACATTCTTGGAAGCAAATCCTCCAGCCTCAGTCAGGCCTTGAGATGGCTACAGCCCCAAAGGTTATCTTGGCTGTAGCCTCATGAAAAACCCTGAGCCAGAACTACCCAGCTAAGCTGCTCTCAGATTCCTAACTTAGAACCCTGGTAAGCTAATGTTTGTTATTTTACGCTGCTAAATTTTGGGGTAATTTGTTATTCAGCAATAGATAACTAATACACTGCCATACAGATAAAATAGATATAGACAACTTCAAGAGCATAGATAATGGTAAAATAATAGTAGTAAAATAATTAGGAAGTGGTAAGTTTTGATATTTCCTACTTTTGTTTTTAACATAATTTATATCATTATAAATTTATATAATTAAAATTTTAATAATAGTTGTATTTAACAGATAGCATGAAAAAAACTCCTCCAAATTTAACAGTCAGCTCTCATGAGCCTATATGAGCAAACTCCAACATACTGACTTTCACCGAGTGGTTGCTAAAATTTTTGTTGTTGTTGCATATAGCTGTCAGTAACAATTCTTTGAGTTTACAATTGCAAAATATCAATAGTTTTACATTCTATATATATACTGCTCTACTAATATGGCTATCATCAAGGGAAAAATACACAGTACTTAAAAATAGATTTTATTTCATTTATTTATGTTATAAAACTTTTTCAGGGAAACAAAATTTTTAAGCAAATGTGTCAGCTCTATTAGATTATCACTGTTTTCACCTGTAATGTGACTGAGATAGAGCTCAAGCCAGGAGAAGGAAAAGCGTCAGCTCTGTCAATTTCTTGTTCTTCCTTTGTGCTTGCATTGTCAAAATTCAATTCAATTCATGGTCTCTCTGCAGGAATATTTTAAAGCTACTTCTTCATTTGGTGGATTAAAACTAAACCACATAATCTGTAATACTACATTAGTGTATACATGCAAATTGCAATATTTCACAGTTCTATGAAACAGAGTGAATAAGAATGGGGGTCATTGTCGATCTCGACTGTGGAATCTCCACTCTTCCCAAGACCCTTGGCATATGACTGGTGACAAATGGCTGAATGGACTGAGTGAGGGTGGCAGTGTCAATCCATATAATAAGTATTCTATGTCCTCTCTCCACCCCCTTTTAGAGACCTGTGGTCTAATCCTTTGCTGGCAACTAACACTGACGAATAGCGTTAAATGGCTTTGTGGGAACACCAACAAGGGTTCCTGAGAGGCATATCCCCTTTTGTAAGAGGTAGGGAATTGCTGTAACTTGGATTTACAAAACTTGATTGTATCCAAGGGATATAAGAACACAAACAGCTAGAAAACACTTAGCTATCTCTGTAGGGCAGAAAAGAAGAGACCACAAGAAGGATGTTTTGTTTTGTTTTTAATTAATTAATTTTATTTTTGGCTGCGTTGGGTCTTTGCTGCTGCACCGGGCTTTCTCTAGTTGCAGCGAGCAGGGGCTACTCTCTGTTGAGGTGTGCGGGCTTCTCATTGTGGTGGCTTCTCTGCTTGTGGAGCACGGGCTCTAGGCTCACGGGCTTCAGTAGTTGTGGTTCATGGTCTCTAGAGTGCAGGCTCAGTAGCTGTGGCGCACGGGCTTAGTTGCTCCGCGGCATGTGAGATCTTCCCAGACTAGGGATCGAACCTGTGTCCCCTGCATTGGCAGGCGGTTTCTTAACCACTGTGCCACCAGGGAAACCCAAGAAGGATGTTTTAAAAACATAACATAACAAAACAAATCAAAACAAAAAAAATCACAGTAGAGACCCAACACAGGTGATGGATATAACATCAGAGACCCAACACAGGTGATGCTTATTGAGAGCAAAAGTCCAAAAGAAGCGGGTAAGATAAGGAGAGAAGCTATAAGTGTGATTTCCAAGCATCTTTAGAATCCCTAAAGTTTCCTTTTCTGGGAAAATTTAATAGAATAAAGCAGTCACCCATCCTCCTGCATAACATCTATAAATGTGTTATTTTCCCAAAAAGAAGTCTTTAAAGATGATCATTCAAATGCATATTTTTCTGCATATTATAAAGTAATTTGTCACTTCCTTTGTGTTTTGATAGATGTTTCCTGGTGTTTAGCTCCAGAGCGTTTCCTTTCATACATCTGAAGCTTTAAAAAGAGACTGTTTCTCCTCCAACCATCACCTGCTCCCAATGGAGGGGCTTAACTCAAGAAATTGGAAGGTGCTAGTGTATTATGCCGGAGGTGGCACTTGACTCAGTTAAGTTTCTTTATCACTGTTTATAACACCTTTAACTAGTTGTTGGGATCAGGGTGAAGGTGAAGAGAATACAATAACAATGTTTCTTTTGTAGAAATCAAAGCAGGTATTTGATGTGGTATTCCGAGAGGAAAAAATATATAATAAAAAAAACCCCTATAATCATAGCCCTTAACATTTTCTAAAGTACTTTCATATCCTTTTCTCGGTGGAGCCTCCTTGCAGTTGTAAGTTGAGATTATTTTTATTTACAGTTGAAAAACCTGAGGTCAAGTGGCTTACTTAATTCACACAAAGCTTGTTTCTAAGGTAAATGTACACAGACACGGCAGGTCCCGTATACTATGGTACGTGGCAGAAAGAGGAAAGTAAAACAGATGATTTTTTCTTCTCTTTTGCTTCATATTTTCACTACTTCTCTACCCCCACTTGGTCCAAGTTGAGGTAAGTTGACAGTCCTCATTTACTTTCTACTTGTTTTGAGAAGACTCGAACAAAATTACACCTCAGGGCAGGGTAAGAAAACAGGGAGAAGACAGTTTTATTGGAGACATAAACCATGAGGTTGATTGCCAATATAAGAAAGAGAAGAGGTTAATTAGAAATATGGCAATAAAGCACAAAAGACATGAGGCAGTAAGGGAGATCAGGAAAGAAAACTCCAAATCTTTCAGACCACTATTTTATCGTTTCAAACCATCTTAGGGTAAAATGAACGGAGACCCTGTTTTACCATGTAAGACTGTGGAAACTGGATGAGCTACACTTCTTTGAGACTGTTTCTCTCTCACACACACACACACACACACTCCCTAATTCAGGTAGAATACAGGTTACCCAGTTAAATTTGGTTTTCAGATGAAACAATGAATCATTTTTTAGTCTAAATATATTCCAAGCTACACATGGAATATACTTACACTTAAAAAATGTGCTGTTTATCTGCCATTCAGATTTAATTGGATGTCCTGTGTTTTTATTTGTTAAATCTTGCAATCTTAACCTAATTAAACTTCAGATCCACTTTCTACCACTGAATGTAGTCGGAGCAGAGGACATTGTCACTGTCCCCTGCTGGCCTATGTTGGAACAGTTATTTTCTTGTATTAGGACATGCATATTAGTTGCAAATAATTCTTAGTTTCTGTCTATAGTTTCTCAAAGCTCACACTTTACATGCCATTCTTACTCTGCCAATGCTGGGGAAAGTTTTTCAAGTAGACAGATCTTGGAATTTGTTCTCTCTCTTCCCAAATTCCAGAGATGCTCAATTCCTTCCACTACCACCAAGATAGTTTCCTTTGTCAAACCAGCAAACATCTCCAGTTAAATCACAAAGTGAACTTCATATCCACCTCCCTATGGACCATGTAGAATATCCCTACGAAGGCTTAATCATCAATGTCAAATGATTCTCTTTGGTATATCTTTTTTAAATTAATTTTTACTGGAGTATGGTTGCTTTACAATGTTGTGTTAGCCTTCACTGCACAACAAAATGAATCAGCCATACACATACAGATATCCCCTCCCTTTTGGACTTCCCTCTCATTTAGGTTACCACAGTGCCTTAGGTAGAGTTCCCTGTGCTATACATTATGCTCCCATCAGTTGTTTATTTTATACATAGTATCAATAATGTATATGTGTCAATCACAGTCTCCCAATTCCTCCAACCCCACCCCTTTCTGCATTGGTATCCATACATTTGTTCTTTACATCTGTGTCTCTATTTCTGCTTTGCAAATAAGAACATCTGTACCATTTTTCTGGATTCCACATATATGCATTATTATACAATATTTGCTTTTCTCTTTCTGACTTACTTCACTCTGTATGACACTCTCTAGGTCCATCCACTCTACAAATGACCCAATTTCATTCCTTTTTTATGGCTGAGTAATATTCCACTGTATGTATGTACCACAACTTCTTTAATCATTCCTTTGTCGATGGACATTTAGGTTGCTTCCATTTCCTGGCTATTGTAAATGGTTCTGCTGTGAACATTGGGGTGCATGTGTTTTTTGAATTGTGGTTTTCTCTGGGTATATGCCAAGTAGTGGGATTGCTGGGTCATATGGTAGTTCTATTTTTAGTTTTTTAAGGAATCTTCATACTGTTCTCCATAGTGGCTGTATCAATTTATATTCCCACCAACAGTGCAAGAGGGTTCCCTTTCCTCCACACCCTCTCCAGCATTTGTTGTTTGTAGATTTTTTGATGATGACCATTCTGACCTGTGTGAGTTGATACCTCATTGTAGTTTTGATTTGCATTTCTCTAGTGATTAGTGATGTTGAGCATCTTTTCATGTGTTTGTTGGCCATCTGTATGTCTTTTTTGGAGAAATATCTATTTAGGTCTTCCACCCATTTTTGGATTGGGTTGTTTGTTTTTTTGATATGGAGCTGTATGAGCTGCTTGTATATTTTGGAGATTAATCCTTTGTCAGTTGCTTCCTTTGCAAATATTTTCTCCCATTCTGAGGGTTGTCTTTTCGTCTTTTTTATGGTTTCTTTTGCTGTGCAAAAGCTTTTAAATTTCATTAGGTCTCATTTGTTTATTTTTGTTTTAATTTTCATTACTCCAGGGGATCAGTCAAAAAAGATGTTTCTGTGATTTCTGTCAAAGAGTGTTCTGCCTATGTTTTCTTCTAAGAGTTTTATAGTGTCCAGTCTTAATTTAAATATTTAATCCATTTTGTTTATTTTTGCATATGGTATTATGGAGTGTTCTAATTTCATTCTTTTACATGTAGCTGTCAAGTTTTCCTAGCACCACTTATTGAAGAGGCTGTTTTTTCTCCATTGTATATTTTTGCCTCCTTCGTCATAGATTAGGTGATCATAGGTGTGTGGTTTTATCTCTTTCTTTTCTATCCTATTCCATTGATCTATATTTGTTTTTGTGCCAGTACCATACTGTCTTAATTACTGTAGCTTTGTCTCTTTGGTATATCTTGAAAATCCTTCTCTTTGGGTATAAGATCTATCACAAAATATTTGTAGAATATCCTTTCCAGGAGTTAATTTAAGACAAGTCATCTCAAATGGGTTGAATTCAAGTTTACCAAATGGCAGGGGCAAAGACTACACAATTCCTCAGATTACATCACTTGCAGTTTTATTTGCAGTATCCATTTCTCCCGTTTTTTTTTAGGGAGAACTTATGAAATTGGACTGGCAGGGACAGTAAACCATTGCATACAAAGAATGTAGGAGAATACTCCTGTCTCTGCACCCAACCATGAACATGACCCCATCTATAGCCCCCATATTCAAAGCAAAAAGAAAGTATGATTGCTCTGTGTGCCCTAGAGGGTTGCTATGATGCACAGATAAAAAAAAATTTAGAGGTTTTTAATTGAAGTTGAATGTATTAAATTTTAATGAATTAAAATCTAAGACTAATCTGTAATTTTTTTGAGGTGAAATTCACATAAAATTAACCATTTTAAAGTGAATGGGGGGACCCTCAAGATGGCGGAGGAGTAAGACGTGGAAATCACCATCCTCCCCACAAATACATCAGAAATACATCTACATGTGGAACAACTCCTACAGAGCACCTACTGAACGCTGGCAGAAGACCTCAGACTTCCCAAAAGGCAAGAAACTCCCCATGTACCTGGGTAAGGCAAAAGAAAAAAGGAAAAACAGAGACAAAAGAATAGGGATGGAACATGCCCTCTGGGAGGGAGCTGTGAAGGAGGAAAGGTTTCCACACACTAGGAAGTCCCTTCACTGGCGGAGACGGCGGGGGGTGGGGGATGGCTGGTGGGGAAGCTTCGGAGGCATGGAGGAGATCACAGCAACAGGGGTGCGGAGGGCAAAGCAGAGAGATTCCCACACAGAGGATTGGTGCCGTCCAGCACTCGCCAGCCTGAGAGGCTTGTCTGCTCACCTGCTGGGACGGGTGTGGGCTGGGAGCTAAGGTTCAGGCTTCGGAGGTCAGATCCCAGGGAGAGGACTGGGGTTGGCTGGGTGAACACAGCCTGAGGGGGGCGAGTGTGCCACAGCTAGCTGAGAGGGAGTCCGGGAAAACGTCTGGACCTGCCTAAGAGGCAAGAGACCATTGTTTCAGGGTGCACGAGGAAAGGGGATTCAGAGCACCGCCTAAATGAACTCCAGAGACCAGTGTGAGCCATGGCTATCAGCGTGGACACCAGAGATGGGCTTGAGATGCTAAGGCTGCTGCTACAGCCACCAAGAAGCCTGTGTGCCAGCACAGGTCACTATCCATACCTCCCCTCCCAGAAGCCTGTGCAGCCCACCACTGCCAGGGTCCCGTGATCCAGGGTCAACTCCCCCGGGAGAACGCACGGCGCGCCTCAGGCTGTTGCAACGTCATGCCGGCCTCTGCCGCCGCAGGCTCGCCCCGCATTCCGTACCCCTCCCTCCCCCCGGCCTGAGTGAGCCAGAGCCCCCGAATCAGCTGCTCCTTTAACCGCGTCCTGTCTGGATGGGGACAGACGCCCTCAGGCAACCTACCAGCAGAGGCGGGGCCCGATCCAAAGCTGAACCCCAGGAGTTGTGGGAACAAAGAAGAGAAAGGGAAATCTCTCCCAGCAGCCTCAGGAGCAGCGGATTAAATCTCCACAATCAACTTGATGTACCCTGCATCTCTGGAATACCTGAATAAACAATGAATCATCCCAAATTGAGGTGGCGGACATTGGAGGCAATGATATATATATATTTTTTTTTTTTTTTCATTTTCCCTTTTTATGAGTGTGTATTTGTATGCTTCCTTGTGTGATTTTGTCTGTATAGCAATGCTTTTACCATTTGTCCTAGGGTTCTGTCTGTCCAGTTTCTGTTTCTTTTCTTTTTTGGGATAGTTTTTAGCACTTGTTGTAATTGGTGGATTAGTTTTTTGATTTGGTTGCTCTCTTTTTTAAATTATTAATAATTATTTTTTATTTTTGGGGCTTCCCTTGTGGCGTAGTGGTTGTGTGTTATGTTATGTGTCTTGGCATGTTTCTCCTTGGATTTATCCTGTATGGGACTCTCTGTGCTTCCTGGACTTGATTAACTATTTCCTGGGTGTGTGTGGATAGTGACCTGTGCTCGCACACAGGCTCCTTGGTGGCTGCAGCATCAGCCTTAGTGTCTCATGCCCGTCTCTGGGGTCCGCACTTTTAGCCACGGCTCGCGGCCATCTCTGGAGCTCCTTTAAGCAGCGCTCTTAATCCCCTCTTCTCGAGCACCAGGAAACAAAGAGGGAAGAAAAAATCTCTTGCCTCTTCGGCAGGTCCAGACTTTTTCCCGGACTCCCTCCCGTCTAGCCATGGAGCACTAGCCCCCTTAAGGCTGTGTTCATGCTGCCAACCCCAGTACTCTCCCGGCGCTCCAACCGAAGCCCGAGCCTCAGCTCCCAGCCCCCGCCCGCCCCGGCGGTTGAGCAGACAAGCCTCTCGGGCTGGTGAGTGCTGGTCGGCCCTGATCCTCGGTGCGGGAATCTCTCTGCTTTGCCCTCCGCACCCCTGTTGCTGTGATCTCCTCCGCAGCTCCGAAGCTTCTCCCTCCGGCACCCGCAGTCTCCGCCGGTGAAGGGACTCCTATTGTGTGGAAACCTTTTCTCCTTCACAGCTCCCTCCCACTGGTGCGGGTTCCATCCCTAGTCTTTTGTCTCTGTTTATTGTTTTTTCTTTTGCCCGACCCAGGTACGTCAGGGAGTTTTTTGCCTTTTGGGAGGTCTGAGGTCTTCTGCCAG
>NW_020172457.1:2854710-2882728 GCF_003031525.2 Neophocaena asiaeorientalis asiaeorientalis | reverse complement strand
TTCAGCAGGTGTTCTGTAGGAGTTGTTCCACATGTAGATGTATTTCTGATGTATCTGTCGAGAGGAAGGTGATCTCAGCATCTTACTCTTCTGCTATCTTCCCCCTCTCTTCCCCAGAAGCAATCTAAATGCCCATCTACAGACGAAGGGATAAAGAAGTTGTGGTACATATATACAATTGAATATTACTCAGCCATAAAAAGGAATGAAATTGGGTCATTTGTACAGATGTGGATGTTCTAGAGACTGTCATACAGAGTGAAGTAAGTCAGAAAGAGAAGAAGAAATATCCTATATTAACACATATTTGTGGAACCTAGAAAAATGGTACAGATGAACCAGTTTGCAAGGCAGAAATAGAGACACAGATGTAGAGAACAAACGTATGGACACCAAGGGGGCAAAGTGGCTGGGAAGGGGTGGTGGTGTGATGAACTGTGACATTGGTATTGACATATATACACAAATATGTATAAAATGGATAACTAATAAGGGCCTGCTGTATAAAAAGGTAAATAAAATAAAATTAAAAAAAAAAGAAGTAACAACTGTCACTGCAGAAATACAAAGGATCATGAGAGATTACTACAAGCAAATTTATGCCAATACAATGGACAACCTGGGAGAAATGGACAAATTCTTAGTAAAGCACAACCTTCTGAGACTTAACCAGGAAGAAATAGAAAATATAAACAGACCATTCACGAGCACTGAAATTGAGACTGTGATTAAAATCTTCCGACAAACAAAAGTCCAGGGCCAGATGGCTTCACAGGCAAATTCTATCAAACATTTAGAGAAGAGCTTACACCTATCCTTCTCACACTCTTCCAAAATATAGCAGAGGGAGGAACACTCCCCAACTCATTCTATGAGGCCACCATCACCCTGATACCAAAACCAGACAAAGATGTCACAAAGAAAGAAAACTATAGGCCAGTATCACTGATGAACACAGATGCAAAACTCCTCAACAAAACACTAGCAAATAGAATCCAACAGCCCATTAAAAGGATCATACACCATGATCAAGTGGAGTTTATTCCAGGAATGCAAGGATTCTTCAATATAAGCAAATCAATCAATGTGATACACCATATTAACAAATTGAAGGAGAAAAACCATATGATCATCTAAAGAGATGCAGAAAACCTTTAGCCAAAATTCAGCATGGATTTATGATAAAAACTCTCCAGAAAGCAGGCATAGAGGGAACTTACCTCAACATAATAAAGGCCGTATGTGACAAACCCACAGCCAACATCATTCTCAATTGTGAAAAACTGAAACCATTTCCTCTAAGATCAGGAACAAGACAAGGTTGTCCACTCTCACCACTATTATTCAACATAGTTCTGGAAGTTTTAGCCACAGCCACCAGAGAAGAAAAAGAAATAAAAGGAATCCAAATTGGAAAAGAAGAAGTAAAGCTGTCACTGTAGATGACATGATACTATACATAGAGAATCCTAAAAATGCTACCACAAAACTATTAGAGCTAATCAATGAATTTGGTAAACTAGCAGGATACAAAATTAATGCACAGAAATCTCTTGCATTTCTTTACCCTAATGATGAAAATCTGAAAGATAAATTAAGGAAACACTCCCATTTGCCATTGCAACAAAAAAATGAAATACCTAGGAATAAGCCTACCTAAGGAGACAAAAGAGCTGTATGCAGAAAACTATAAGACACTAATGAAATAAATTAAAGTTAATACAAACAGATGGCGAGATATACCATGTTCTTGGATTGGAAGACTTCAACATTGTGAAAATTTCTATATTACCTAAAGCCATCTACCGATTCTATGCAATCCCTATCAAACTACCAAGGGCATTTTTCTCAGAACTAGAGCAAAAAATTGCACAATTTGTTTACAATGAGGTATCACCTCACACCAGTCAGAATGGGCATCATCAAAAAATCTACAAACAATAAATGCTGGAGAGGGTGTGGAGAAAAAGTAACACTCTTGCACTGTTGATGGGAATGTAAATTGCTACTATGGGGAACAGTATGGAGGTTCCTTAAAAAACTAAGAACTACCATACGACCAAGCAATCCCTCTACTGGGCATATACCCTGAGAAAACCATAATTCAAAAAGAGTCATGTACCAAAATGTTCACTACAGCACTGTTTACCACAGCCAGATCATGGAAGCAACCTAAGTGTCCATCGACAGATGAATGGATAAAGAAGATGTGGCACATATATACAATGGAATATTACTCAGCCATAAAAAGGAATGAAATTGAGTTATTTGTAGTGAGGTGGATGGACCTAGAGTCTGTCATACAGAGTGAAGTAAATCAGAAAGAGAAAAATCAATACCGTATGCTAACACACATATATGGAATGTACAAAAAAAAAAGTTCTGAAGAACCTAGGGGCAAGACAGGAATAAAGACGCAGACATAGAGAATGGACTTGAGGACCCGGGGAAGAGGAAGGGTAAGCTGGGACAAAGTGAGAGAGTTGCATGGACATATATAAACTACCAAATGTAAAATAGATAGCTAGTGGGAAGCAGCCACATAGCACAGGGAGATCAGCTCGGTGCTTTGTGACCACCTAGAGGGGTGAGATAGGGAGGGTGGGAAGGAGAGGCAAGATGGAGAGGATATGGGGATACATGTATACGTATAGCTGATTCACTTTGTTATACAGCAGAAACTAACACAACATTGTAAATCAATTATACTCCAATAAAGATGTTAAAAATAAATAAAGTGAATAATTCAGTGGCATTTAGTACAATACACTCACAATGTTGTGCAAACACAACTTCTCTCTAGTTCCAAAAGATTCCCGTAACTCCAGGGTAAAACTTCTTACCTTTTAAGCCGTTTGTCCCTATTTCCCCCTCCTCCCAGACCCTGGAAACCACCAATTTTCTCTGTCTCTATGAATGTATCTATTCTGGACATTTCATATACATGGAGTCATACAATCTGTGACTTTTTGTTTCTGACTTCTTTTACTCAGCATAATGTTTTTGAGGTTCATCCACACTGTAACATGTGTCAATAGTTCATTCGTTTTATGACTAAATAATAATTTCCTTATGTTTTTAAGTTCAGCTTATAAACCGTATTATTCTATTTCATAGAATTAGCAAATTTTGAACAATAACTTTTAAACTGATTAATATTTAGTCCATTTACCTAGTTAATCAGCATTCCTTTAAAATTTCAAATAGTACATATACTTAACATATTCAATTTTCTTTAATACTTTAATGAGCTTTTTTTTCAAATCTATTAACCTTATTTAATTTTCTTCACTTCTTCAATACACAGTTAATTGGCAATGTTATAGTACAAATAAGATTTTGATGCAAATCAAGTATCAAAATTAATTAAAGGAAAATTAAAACAGCAAGGAAAGTTAACCAGAATTGTGTGATATAACAATACCTAGAGTCCAGATGGGAGAACAATCTGGAGGAAAAAAAAACTTACAGGTTACTTTTCGTACTCTTGCGTTTTCTACACAAATGAAAACAATCAAATCAATTATCTGTTAGATTATTTGACATATTTTCTAGATTTTCCCCCTAAGATGACAGAATTAGATACAGAAATACTTATTGTAATGTTACCTAGCATAGAATCTCAGTAAAAGTCAGCCTGACTTTCAGGTTATTGTTTCTATCAGGAAATGACAAAAGCTGCCTTTACTTTATCACTTCCAAATGTCTTCCAATAATGTATCACCAGGGTTATAAACTAAGAGACATATAAACCCATGAGACATCTCACATTATGGCACATCATGAATTTTAACCTGAAATACACGAATACATTTTACGTGATTGCCCTTTGTATACTGATTTCATTTTGGACACACATACAGTAGGATTTCACACCCTGAACAGGTATTTAGAAAACTGTGCTTATCACCTCTAAGAAATGCCACTAAAATAAAATGAACTTGCTCTTATTCATTTCTGGCTTCAGTTTACATTCACGTTTGCTTCTTCTGGTTGTGATTTATTACAAGTTTTTATTGAAAGGAGACAGAAGATTTAGAAGCTTTGGTGGTAGCTGTGAACTGAGCACTTATATGGAAACCATCATCTGCCCCACATACTTTAATAGGCACAGGAGATGGCGTGAAGTTTTAAAATAGTCATCTGGTTCCCATGTAGGTCTATCAGGAACCAGATCAGTTGGCACATTGATCCTGGACTCTCCAGCCTTGAGTCTCTGTTGACAGACTGTTTTGCCTGAGGCACGTTAGTTTTACTCTCCAAAATCGGGAACTCCACACTCCAGAGGCCCTCCCTTCCACGTGCTGCCTCTCCCCTTCTGCCTTTAATGAGTTTTTTTAATTGAAGTATAACTCACATAGAGAAGAGTACACAACTCATAAGTATGTAGCTGCATGAACTTTCACAGAATGAACACCCCCATGTAGCTACCACCCAGATCAAGAAATAGAACATGACAAGCATTGCAGAAGCTCCCTCCTGCCCCTGTGCATTTTCCTGTGAAAGAATTACCTTTAAGTCCTGAATCTGTCTGATTTGCTGGGGAAGATGTGCTTAGCCGGCAAACGTTCTACCAATTATTTGCTAGTCACTTGTGTACTTCAATAACAAGGCCTGCATGGTGCAAAGGACAAGATTCAGAAAGAAGCTCCATGTTTATCTTGGGGCTTCTAGTATCCCTGGCAAGCCCTCAGAATCCCATCCCCAAGGGAACAGATTGTTGCCTTAGAACTGAGTGCACAGCACACATTGCCCTTTTGTGTGAAGGGATTAGAAATACAAGAGAATGACATTGTCTATCAATTATAGCTGAGTTTATGAAGATCAACTGCTAGTTACCGCATACAAATTTCTCACTGTTGTGTGGACAATGAATCCTTCTGTTACAAGCACTCATTAGGTATTGCCAGGGATAGACGAGGGACTCAGGGGACCTTAATGGCATTTTTCTGTCAAGGGTTCCCATGCCCAGATCGGGTAAGTAGCACCCCGTAGGAAAGATGCTTTGGGAAGAATTACTTCTAGCTGAAATCGATCTTAGTAGCAGCAGGTAGATGAACTGAAAACCCAGAGCTAAGATAATTGGGGAAAGTAAAGAGTCCAAGTGGGAAAATCAGTCTGGGGCCATACAGTAGGGGGCTTTTTTTTTTTTTTTTTTGCCGTACGTGGGCCTCTCTCACTGTTGTGGCCTCTCCCGCCGCGGAGCGCAGGCTCCGGACGCACAGGCTCAGCGGCCATGGCTCACTGGCCCAGCCACTCCGCGGCATGTGAGATCCTCCCGGACCGGGGCACGAACCCGTATCCCCTACATCGGCAGGCGGACTCTCAACCACTGCGCCACTAGGGAAGCCCCAGTAGAGGGCTTTGAAAGCCAGGGGAGGAATCTGTTGTTAGGCGATCAGGAATCACAGGGTTTTGAAGGGAGAGCTGTTCAGATGCTCATCTTCCTCCTCCCCTTGGTCATGATTTTTATTTCTGTTTTCAGAGGGGGTTTCTGATGTGACATGTAGGACAGAGGAGTGATTTGTCACCCCTGTGGCTTGTAGGGGGAGATGAATCTGTTCAGCGAGGCCCTTTATCAGCCCTCCAACCTCACCGTGGTGTTGGCTGCCTGTCCAGGCTCCGAAGGAGTTCAGGATGTGCCACCCTCAAATATGCTGCTTTTGCACATCGATTATTCTGAGCTGAAGGCACTTGAGAAACAGCAAGTGCAGGAGGGGCTCTCTGACCCTTTGCACCTAAAAACAGGCCATGAAATTTCCTATAAGAAAATGCCTTCCCTGTATCAGGAAGTAGAGATACATCCTCATCACCAGAGACTGGGAATTGCTTTTTTACCCAGAGTGGTTCTCCCTCGATACGATTGGCTGCAGAACCCTGGGAGGGTTTGTTAGAGTAAAAGTAGTTTAAGATCCAAGGCAAGATAACAAAGCATTATTATCTGAGTACTCAGCACACGTTGCCCTTTCAGAACTACCACCTGTGGACTTCCTGCACAGAACAAAGCCCTCTGGGAATGAGCACTTAGGAGGAAAAATGGTCTATTATCATAATGGAGTATTCAATTACTTGCTCCGATGAGAGGTGGAGGAACTTCTAAATTCATTGTAGTAATTTAGAGTTTTGGGGGGAAAATAATTAAAAATGTAAACTATCTAGGTGCTGGGTAATGTGGATGATAGAGCGTGGTTATAAGGGGACTATGATACATTTTATTTATGTAGTCTCTAGCTACAAAGAGTATATTAGGTATTTTGCGGTAGGCTCCGAAGCACAAAACAAACAAGATTAAAATCAATAAACCAGATCAGGAGACGCTAGTGAAATTCAGCAATAAATGTGATGCAAAACCAATGGGATATGCCAAGGGCCTTCTAGGATTTGCTGCGGTCTGATGCTTGGGCTTTCTTATTTTAGTGATACAGAAGGATGTAGAAGGAGGGGTTGATGACTGTGAAGGAGAGGTCATCCAGGGCGCGCTTCCTATTGCAGAAAGAACAATTCTGATTTTGTGGGGAGAATAGAATTTTCATGGCCTACGGCTATTTGTGAAAGCTCTGTGTGTGTGTGTGTGTGTGTGTGTGTGTGTGTGTGTGTGTGTGTGTCTGTGTCTGTACTTCCCCCAGTCACTCATTTCTGTGTGATTCACCCTTACAATCAGCAAATCCTTACTTTCTATGCAACTCCACCTTATTTATCTTTCTGGGTTTCCTACTTAAGATTTTTTCCTCTCTCTCACTCTCAATTTTGTTTCTCCCAGTCCCTTTCTCAGCTTCCAATCTTTCAAAACTCTTGGTGTTCCTCATGTTAATGTAACATAGCATCCTGGACAGAAATAAGACTGTTGAAATCGGATTCTGCAAAGGGGGTCGCTTAGCTTTTGTTTGCCTGACCAGGTTAGGGGAATAAAGACCTCGTGATAGGCGGTTCTTTGGGTCCATGTACCTAAATGTAATAATACCTTGAAAAAATTCCTTATCTTAGAATTTTATGGAAATGGCAGCAAAGATTTATTGAGAAAGACTGAATGCACTCTCTGTAAGGAAAATAGCTTATTTTTCTCTAGGCACTTTTATTAAACATATACTAAAGCATATCTTCTAACACCCTGGTAGAAAACCTTAACCAGTGCGTTGAAAGAAGATGGTTCAGGTCTCGGTTGTGCCGTCTTTCATGCATTCCATGTTGTTCTTGAGGCAAATGCAGATTCATTTGCCTGTCAAAGCATCACCGCTAAGGACTGAATCTTTTTTCACCTATTTTCTAGGGAAGATTGGCCGGCCATGTATTCTGCAAATTACTTGCTAGTTGCCTGCTCGACTTGTTAACAAGAACGGGTGCAGAGTGCTGCTGCATCTCTCATCCTGCTCAGAGTGCACTGCACCCTTGGTCTCTTGGCCTCTGTTTTTGCTTTGGTACAATTCATTTTCCCTGGATGGTGGCCATCGCAGAGCTGTTTCATCCCCCTTTGTTGAGAAGTATCATTTCTGCTTGGCAGCTCTGTTCAAAGAACCTGCTTTGGGCTTCCCTGGTGGCACAGTTGTTGAGAGTCTGCCTGCTGATGCACGGGACACGGGTTCGTGCCCCGGTCCGGGAAGATCCCATATGCCGCAGAGCGGCTGGGCCCATGGGCCATGGCCGCTGAGCCTGCGCGTCCGGAGCCTGTGCTCCGTAGTGGGAGAGGCCACAGCAGTGAGGCCTGCGTACCGAAAAACAAAAAAACAAAACAAAACAAAACAAAAGAACCTGCTTTGAGCCACACCATGGCCCTTTCTGGGTAACACCATTAAACCTTCTCTTCCTCTCTGTACCATTGACTGACGGTGTTATTGTTTGAACACTCCATTTCTAAAATCATGTAGTGACATCAAATTGCCATCATGCACTGCACCTGCATTATTTCCCAATTTGCTGGTGTGTTTCTACAAGGAGGGGCTACTTTCATATTTGTTTTGTTTTTCTCCATGTCTGACTCATTGCTGTGTATGTATTAAATACCCAATAAATATGCTTTTTACACATACACCTTTCATATTTTTCCTCTCAATGTATTATTTTTAAAATGTTCAAACCTACAGAGAAGTTGGGAGAAAAGAACGAGAACCTGTATACCTAGACTTACGAGTTGCCTATATTTGGCCACATTTGCTTTATCTGTTTATATATATCTTATTTTCTAAACCATTTGAAAGTAAGCTGCAGAAATCATGATTTTTCACCCATAAATATTACAACACACATTTCCTAAAAATAAGGATATTTTCCTATATAATCCCAGTACTATCATGACACCTAGGAAAAGAGAATAATATACAGTCCATATTTAAAATCCTAGAACTGTCTCCAAAATGTCTTTTACAGTTATTGCTATTGCTTTTTGAAAATCTAGGATCTCACTGAGGTTCATAGATTGCATTTTGTTCTTCTATCCTAAAAGTCAGTTTGAATGGATGTGGAAGTTCAAAGTCATTCATTTACTGTTTCTGTCCCATCATTCTTTTTGGTGGAATCTGGAATAATTATTTCTACCTAGAAAGATCAAAGAGGGACTAGAGATAACCTTAGGATTTGAGCAGGGTTGATATTCTGCTGATAGGCAACAGCCCAATTACATGGGTGTTGATACTGAAATGTTATTTACTGAGGGTAAATAGCTGTTGCCTGAGCACCCCACTCCCACCCCATGTGCTCTCTTTCTCATACCTCTCACAGCCATCACTACAGGACCTGAAGACTTAATTCCTGGCACCACAGATGACCTTCAGGACCAAGGCTGAGTCGTCCATTCTAATGGGTCAGTACCTATGTCATATCATTCTTAACGTTTTAAATATCACCCCTGGATTAAAAGAATGAAAACCTTGAACAGACATATTCCAGATGACTCTGTGTCTATTTCCATTTTTCCCATCTGTTAAATGAGATCATGGCTAAAAAAATGATTTTAGAACTTCTGATATTTCATCAAGTCACTCAGTAGGTTTAGGATTAAACAATTTTTCCTATTTAAGGTGTTTATGTCATCCTCTTATTCATTCCCATAATTCTCTGCGTTTTGCCCTTCTTTGCACTCATGCTCATCCCTCATATATAACAAGTCTATTTACATTTCCTCAAAGAAGAGCACATTTTCTACATGATCACTGCAGCCAAAGAACCCAGCATTCAGTGCTCAGGTGAAAACCATATTTGTTAATTTCCACATGTTGGCACTGAATAGGTAGCAGGTGGTAATGATGGTTTTTAAAGGATTGTGTGCATATCTGAGCATTTATTTACTTAATATTTTTGAAATTAAGTGTGGAAATTTCACAAGCCTGTAAAGTTAAACAAATGTCACCTATTTTGCCTTGACTTAGCGCATACAAGTGTTTATAAAAGTGGTGCTTCTGAGCACTTATTACATCACCAAAGGATTTGATGAGATTTTAAGCAATCATTTAATTAAAAATTTTTTAAGTTTTAGAGTGTGTAAAAGTGAAGGAACTGTGTGTAGGGACTCTGAAATAAATGTATCAGAATTGCCAGTGAAATATTAGGAGAGATTTTTGGAGTCTGAAATGGAACATGGATAGAAAATGCTGAAGAAAGAAGATGATTGGAAACAAAATACCCTGGAATTTCTCGAATAGAGGCTAATAGTCAACAAGCTGTCAGCAGCATAGCAGAACAACGTGAGTACTGTGCAAGCAGGACGTTAGTGACAGAAGTAAAAAGTAAGTAAAAGCCAGAATATCAAATTATTTGTCTGTTCGAACAATGTATGTTATGTCAGGTAAAGTTCCTTGTAAGGATTTTTTTTAATTACTATTTTTTGAACAGATAATACATTTATATGGTTCAAATCTTTAAAAATACACCCCTACCCTCTAGCCACCCAGTTCCTTCATCAAGAGGCAACCAAGATTTTCACATTATCAGCTTCTTGTATTCTTATAAGGGTATATAATCCATATGTAAGCATAATCTATTCCGAATATATATAAACTCAATATATCTATTCACATTCAGAAAAGAGAACAATATATTTGACAGTACATTGTTGTCACCTTCAGAAAGGTTAGTAGAATAGCTCACAAAAATAAAATATAGATAGAATATAAAACAAAGTTACTATCTATGTAACTACACCTAATCCAGAAAGAGAACATTACCAGTACCCCTCCCCTCCCCTCTTACCAAGAAGGTAATCACTATTTTGACTTATAACAGTACAGTATGTTTTGCCTGTTTTTGAACTTTATATAGATGATATTAAACCGTGTGCATTCTTGTGTGTCTGTCTTTTCTTATTCCACATCGTGTTTTTGAGATCCATTCACGTTGTGTGTAGCTGAAGCTGGCTTCTTTTTCGTTGCTCTAGAGTGTTCTCTTGTATGGCTGTGGCATTGTTTATGCATTCCACTGTTGTTGGGTGTTTTTCTGTAATGCTCACTTTGGGGATATTATGAATAATGCTGTTGTGAATATCTCTTACACATCTCTTGGTGCATATGTACTCATATATCTGTTGGGAAAAATATATGCATAAAACATAAATTAGTCTTAATGTGTTACCCTTCTCTCCATACACACAATGGTTTTTTTCGCAAGGGTTTTTTATGAAACAGGACTAATAGAGGCAAGTTAGTTTGGGAGAGCTAATCAAATTATACCATGTAGGTTGTTGTTTCTCATCAGCTGAACCAATTCGGCTCGATCATCTCTGTTCAATAGATGTTTAATCCATACAGAATAATAATCCCGTCTGTGAATCAGGTTCCCATGAAATGCCTTCCAATCTCTGGGTATTAAAGGGCATTGTCGTAACAAATAAAATGATCTCTGTGGATGGTTGAAGATCCTCTTAGAAGAGCTGAAGATGGTCATGCTGTTGTAGCAGCCAGAAGCCATTGCAAAGGGAAGTGTGATTTCAGGATGATTGAATTTCTTGAGACATTAATACAGGTGTCCCCTGTTCTTCGAAAGTTTGCTTTACACCCCTTTGCTTTTATTGAAGACCTACATTGGTACCTGTTTTCGGCATCTGAGAAATTCGAAGATGATTTTCACTTTGACAAAGAAGAAGTGAAAAGCAAAAATAGCATTCTGCGTTCCTTCTGCAGCAAGCCCGTTACAGAGGCAGCACATACCCAGCGCAGGGAGAATGGTCCTGCCAAGTTCCTTCCCCGGGAATTACACTCAACATCTCAGCATGAAGCTGCCTTAGCTTTGAACTCTGTCTGTGTGCATCTGTTTTATCTAGATTTATTTTGTGCATCCCTTACCAAGATCAGTCTGAAGGTAATTGCTTCTTCCCTTGAGGCCGTTTTAGCTTACAAAAGGTTTCGTAGGAACGCTCTAATTTTGGATAGTGGGGGAAACCTGTACTTGAAATCTTGGAATGGACAATGCCACTGTATAACTGATTGGTACAAGTTCGTTTTGTTTTGTTTTCTAAATCACTGATGAGCCAATTAAGGACAAAAATAAGCATCAAATAACTAATTAAATAAAAATTCAAATGCTTTGTTATTTTGGATATTTGTTTCATTCCACAATCAACATCTCTAAGCATTTTTACAGAACAAGCACATGGAGCTTTGTATTAGCTACAGTTTTACTTATATATGTGAAAAATATAAACAACACATTAGAGGTTTTTACTCCAGACAGTATGAAAATTTTCAGATATGAAATCATATTGTTGATTGCTTTAATGTTCCTTCTGATTTTATATATTAAGATGAGATTATAATCTATAAATCTATCAAAAATGTTTCTATTTTTGTTATTGTTCCCAAAAGGTAACTTCAGTTTGAATTAATTCAACTAAATGGTGAAGTCTTTTTAAAATTGCTAAAGGAAATACTGTGTTTAAATCACTTGTTATTAGTTTGATGACTGTGGTGACTTTTACCAGCCTCTCTGGTGTAATTTTCCTTAAAAATCAAGTATTTTTGGAAGATTCAGTCTCAGCCTCATTATATATTATGGTAGAGAGGATGTTTCAACAAATACTGAGCCACTGCTCTGTGGAAAAACTGAGTGTGTAAAAATGAATTTAACAGTGTTTTTGCACTCTCTTTTGCAAACAAGACTAAAGGAAACAAACACATTCTGCAGAACTATCATATTCTCTTGTCATAATTGCTACTAACCAAGAATTAAGGGATTTGTGTTGTGCATGTGTGCCATGCATCAGTGCTCAGGTGAGCTACTGACCTTGTAACCGAGAAGGACCCTACGAGGTCCTCCCAGAATAGACACCCACCCACGTCCTCTGCCTGCCTTTTGTCTGTAGAAAAACTTTAGTCAAAGAATAAATTTAATCAGAGAAATGAGAAAATATAGAAAAAAAGGAAAACAGTCAATCAAGACAAAATAATAATACTTTAACCATTAAACAAAGTCACGGACCTTTAGTTCTTCCTCAAGGACTACAGATAATATTCTAAGCCATGTCCTTTGAGCTGTTCTGCAGATACTGAAACCCTCACCAGGTGGGAGAAATTAACTGTGTGCTGCCCACGCGCGCACAGACCTCCAGACTGGTTGGAACCAGAAGGTTGATGGTTGACGTCCAATTACCTCACCACTGACCAATCAGAAGAATGCCCCCGAGCTGATCACGCCCTGCTCCTTGAACACTGTAAGACTTCTCACTACCAACTCCAGGGTGGGAGGTGCAGTCTTGAGGGCCTTAGCCCGCTGTGGCCCGCCCCCCACACACACTTGCCTGGCAAAGCAACACAGCTATTTCTTTTTTTTGCGGTACGCGGGCCTCTCACTGCTGTGGCCTCTCCCGCCGCGGAGCACAGGCACCCGGACGGCAGACCCAGCGGCCATGGCTCACGGGCCCAGCAGCTCCGCGGCATCTGGGATCCTCCCGGACCGGGGCACGAACCCGCGTCCCCTGCACCGGCAGGCGGACTCCCAACCACTGCGCCACCAGGGAAGCCCCAGCTATTTCTTTTACTTCACCCAAAAGTCTGTCTCGGAGATTTAAACCAGCACCAGTGTACCGAGGCTGAATTTCGACAACAAACTTTGGCCTTAAAAGGTAAGCAGAATTTTAACCAGGTGAATTGAAAAACATTTTTTCTTAAAAACAACCATATGCTGAGTGTCCTACAAACATATCTTATTATCTTTGAGTATCTCAACAAACCTGAAGCTAGGTAACCACATTTTAACAGGTGTGGTATCTAGGCTCAGAGACATTTTAGGTTGAGCAAAAGTAGGTAGGAAAAAGGGAAATATAAGAATACCTGGTGTGGGACTTCCCTGGTGATGCAGTGGTTAAGAATCCACCTGCCAGTGCAGGGCACACGGGTTTGATCCCTGGTCTGGGAAGATCCCACATGCCACAGAGCAGCTAAGCCCGCGAGCCACAACTGCTGAAGCCTGCGCACCTAGAGCCCATGCTCCGCAACAATAGTAGCCCCTAATGGCTGCAACTAGAGAAAGCCCTCACGCAGCAGCGAAGACCCAATGCAGCCAAAAAAAGAATACCTGGAATATTTGGGACATGTCTAGGGAGTAGGGTATAATGGGGAGTGATCGATAAAGGAAGCTGGAAAGATAGCTTGGAGCTGGCTCTCTAGTAAACAATGTGAAAAACCATGCTTTGGGCAATGGCAGTCCTTGGAGATTTTTAAGGCAGGAGTAAAAGGATCAGATTCCTGCCTTTTTTGTTTGTTTATAAGAGAGATTTATTAGAAGAAATACTACAGCATATATAAACTACATAAAGTCTTAATTTCTACTCATACAATGGTATATTTGATATAATGCATAATAAAATTTTCTTTAATCCATAGTGCAAAGTTTGATCACTAAGTCATTAGTTGATAAGCAAACCTCACAGAACTGCTTCACGTCAGCAAAGGCCACAAACGCCATATACATATACGTGTATAGGTAGATATATTTTTGGGGTAAAATTTGTAATATTAAATTAACCATTTAAACGTGTACAGTTTGGTGCCATTTAATACATGCACATGGTATGCAACACTCTCTAGGTCCAGAACTTTCATCACCTCAAAAGGAAATCCTGTACCTGTAGCAGTCACGCCTCACATTCCCTTCCTCCTGGCTCCCGACATCCGCTAATCTATCTTCTCTCTCTTTGGATTTACCTCTTCTGGATACTTCATATAAAAGAAATCAGACATATGTGACCTTTTGTCTGGCTTCCTTCACTTAGCATAATGTTTTTGAGATTCATCCAGGTTGTAGAATCTATCAGCACTTCATTTCTTGTTATGGATGAATAATATTCCATTGTATGTGGATATGCCACCTTTGGTTTATCCATCTGTCCACTGATGACCATTAAGGTTGTTTCCACTTTTTGGATATTGTGAATAGTACTGCTATGAATATTTGTGTACAAGTTTTTATTTGAACACTTGCTTTCAATTCTTTGGCATAGGTACCTATGAGTAGAATTGCTGGGTCATGTTGAATTTTATGTTTACATTTTGGAAGAACCACAAAACTGTTTTCCAAGCAGCTGCACTATTTTATATTCTCATAGGTAATGTACTAGGGTTCCATTTCCCCACAGACTTGCCAACACTTATTTTCTTTTTTCAAAAAGTTTTAAATCATGGCCATCCTAGTGGGTGTGAAGTGGTATCTCATGGTGGCTTCGATTTGCATTTCCTTAGTGACTAATGGTGTTGAGCATCTTTTCACATGTGTGTTGGCCATTTGTACATCTCCTTTGGAGAAATGTGTATTCAGAAACGTTGCTTGTTAAAAACACTGGATTGTCTTTTTGTTGCTGAGTTGTAAAAGTTTTTTATATTTTCTGGATACTAAATTCTTATCAGATATATAGGATTTGCAAATATTTTTTTTCCCATTCTGGAGGTTGTCTTTTCAGTCGAGAGATTTTTGAGCCATTTATTGAAACAGGAAACACAGAGGAAGAAGCCAATGAGGCTAGAAAGGGGTAGGAGAAGTGGGTTCAGTTGGAGGCGTTGGTTGGAAATCTGGGTGGGGACACCCAGCCAAATGTATTTGGCTACACATGGTGCCTGGAACATCCTATGCATTTGGTGTTTGTTGGTTGATGGAATCTGGGAGAGAAGCTGGGGACAGTTGCTGCTTTAGCTACAAGCTGTCAGGCTGTATTCCACAGAAACAAAGGACACTCCCCTTTCAACAAAGTTGTGCTTTATTGTTGAAAACACTATTTTTGGCCAACCTCCTAAAACAGTCAGAAACTCAAATGAACTTGAAGATTTGGCCACAATTCCCGGATCAGACAGCATAGGCTGAACCATGTTACCGAGAATACGGAAAACAAAATCAACCAGTGAGAGATACAGCCTATTGTAATTTACTTATAATATTTCCATTCAAATAGAATACAATGTGTGTATATCTTAATCTAAGCTTATATTTATGTAAGATTTATTTGAACCAAAGTAATTGAAGAAGCTGATATAAAATTCAAATCCTGTATAAATAAAACAGTTCCTTTTTCCATGATGCATCATTGACTTTTAAAAAAAATAATTAATTTTTGGCTGCATTGGGTCTTCGTTGCTGCGCACAGGCTTTTCTCTAGTTGTGTTGAGCAGGGGCTACTTTTTGTTGTGGTGTGTGTGCTTCTCGTGATGCTCAACACAGGCTCTAGGTGCACGGGCTTTAGTAGTTGTGGCACATGGGCTCAGTAGTTGTGACTTTTGGGCTCTAGAGCGCAGGCTCAGTAGTTGTGGCGCACGGGCTTTGTTGCTCCGCAGCATGTGGGATCTTCTCGGACCAGGACTCAAACCCGTGTCCCCTGCATTGGCAGGTGGATTCTTAACCACTGTGCCACCAGGGAAGTCCAGCATCATTGAATTTTGCCTTCAGTTTATAATCTGTGTGCTGTGCCTTGATTTACTCAGCCATGCCTAAAGCAGATTTTTATATCTTGGGTGAGCAGGCAATGTTGATGGGGGCATGAATCCTTTTTAGAATCCTGCCCACATGGCTTATATTATGAGACACTCTTTAAAATCCCCTGGATCTGTGCTGGGTGTCCTGCAGACACCCAAGCCTGGCATTATTTTTTTTATGAATCTCAGGGAAGCCATTCTGCTGCTGAGGTAGCCTCACTCACACATTTCATTTATCCACAATAATAAGAATATCAATACCTTGGATTTATATAGAGCCTCTCATCCAAAGAGGTCAAAGCATTTTAATTTAATTGGCTGTTCCTGTGGCTTTAAGAGCCTCTGGGTATATTTACAAATGTAATAATAAGAAACAGTCTGCCCTGGTTTACAATATAATAGACAGCATAAAATAAGACCTGAACATACACTGCTTCTCACCCTCACTGCACAAACATATCCGATTCCTGGCTATGGGGTTCAGGGTCCTTTCTGAGCAGATCTCCGTGTGTCTCTTTACCCATAACTCCACTTTTTCTCCATGAGTTCTTTACTTTAGTCAAATTATTCCCTTATCATAGGATGCATGTTTTCACTTTGCTCCTTAACCTGTTATAGAAGGCCCTTCTCCTCCTCAGATGCTTTTTAAGTCTGTACTTTTTTTTTTTTTTTTTGGTCCAGCTGACTTATAACCCATCTATTCCATGAAGACTGACTGCTATAGCATCCTAGCCTTCCTTGCTTATTTCCCATTGAAAAATCTGAAGCATTTATGCTCTTATTCTTTGGTCATTGATGCTATGGTTTATGGTCATTTCCTTTTCTTTTCTTTCCCTGTATAGCATGTCAGCCTCTCCACACAGAGCAGTCTATCATCAATGCGTTAGATGTTCATAAACCTTAGCTGGTTCCAAGTAGCCTGGTGAGTTTGGGAGTATGCGTTGAAGGCTGAAGGTTACAAACAAGCAGACCCACTATTCCTTCTCCTAATTGTATTTTCCCCATTGTTCACAGTTTAGTGCAAGTTTGGAATTAGTTTAGAAGGTCATCTAGAAAAGAAGCAATGTGAAAGGCTATGGTTGTCACTTGAAGATGAAAGGTACAATGGTACAAAGATTTCCTGAGGTGGGATGTGAAGAAAGTGGAACAGAGAAGAGAAAACAGTTTATTGAATGAAGGTTTAATTGGGGTGTGTTGATTTAATTATCATGTAATTGTATTTCCAGTGTGTAATTAAAGTAGCCCATCATTTTTGATGCTCATCCAATTCTTGCTTTTTAAAAACAAAGTTCTTTTAAAAAATTTCTGTTTATAAAAGCAACACCTATTCAGAGAAAATTTGGAAAACACAGTGAAGTGTTTAAAAAAAAAAAACAACAAAAAATTACCTTTTGCTTGCTCCTCAAAACAACTTCATAATACCCAGAGATGTATTTTAAACAAAATTAGTACCATACTTTAGTCACGACAGCTGATATTTACAAAGTGCTGGTCATGTATACCTCACACAGTCTCACTATAACACTCTAAGGGAAGTAGTATCCTCATCTACTTTACAGATAAGGAAGCTGAGGCACAGGAAGATTACGAAACTTGCCTAAGGCAACCTAGCAAGCAAGCGGAGAGCTGGGATTGAATCTGGCCAGTCTACCGCATAACCTACATTCTTTATTTTCTTATCGTGGTAAAATACACATAACATAGGAACGATCATTTTAACCATTTTAAAGCGTATCATTCAGTGGCCTTTAATATTCACAAAATTGTACAACCATCACCATGATTAAGTTCCAGAACGTTTTCATCATCTCCAAAGGAACCCTGTGTCTATAAAGCAGCCATTCTCCATCCCCACCTCACACCAAACCCTGGGAATCACTCATCTACGTTCTGTCTGTATGAATTCACCTAGTCCAGATATTTCGTGTACACAGAATCATATGCTGCGTGGCCCTTTGTGTCTGGCTTCTTTCATTTAGTATAATGTTTTCAAGTTTCATTAATGCTGTAACATGCATCAGTATTTCATTCCCGTTTATAGATGAATAATATTCCATTGGATGGATATGTCACATTTTGTTTATACCTTAGTCATATACCACATATTACACCACATTCATCTATTGATGGACATCTGAGTTGTTTCTGCCTTTTTGCTATTATGAACAATGTTGCTATGAGTGTTTTTGTACGAGTATTTTTTTGAGCACCTGTTTTCAATTCTTTTTGATATATACCTATGAATGGAATTGCTGGGTCATATGGTAATTTTATGTTTAACTTTTTGAGGAACCACCAAAGTGTTTTCCACAGCTGATGTATCATTTTACATTCCTACCAGCAAAGTTTGAAGGTTTTTCTAATCAACATTTTTCCCCCCATTTTTAAAAATTAAAGCCAAACTAGTAGGTGTAAAGTGGTATCTCACTGCGATTTTGATTTGCATTTCCCTGTTGTTAAGCATCTTTTCATGTGTTTGTTGGCCATTTGTATTGATATATCTTCTTTGGAGAAATGTCTGTTCACATCCGTTGCCTAGTTTTTAATTGGAGCTTTTGTCTTTTGCTTTTGAGTTGTAAGAATTCTTTCCATATGTTGGATAAAGACCCTTATCACATATATGATTTGCACATATTTTCTCACATTCTATGGGTTGTCTTTTTAAAATTTCTTCATAGTGTTCTTTGATGCACAAAAGTTTTAAATTTTGATGAATTCCAGCTTATCTATTTTTCCTTTTGTTGCTGATGCTTTTGGTATCATACATAAGAATCCACTGCCAAATCTAAGGTCATAAGGATTTACCCCCTATGTTTTCTTCTAAGAGTTTTATCTCTTACATTTAGGTCTTTGATGCATTTTGAGTTAAATTTTATGTGTGGTTCAAGGTCTGAACGGGTGGTATCCTCCCCGCTCCCAAAATTCATATGTTGACTCCTAACCCTCAACGGTGATGATATTAGAAGGTGGGGGCTTTTGGAGGTGATTAGGGATTAGTGTTCTCATAAACGACACCTCACAGAGATCCCTAGCCTCTTCTACCATGTGAGGGCCCAACGAGTAGGTGCTGTCTAAGAACTAGGAAGAGGGCATTCCCTGTGAAACAACCATGATGACACCTTGATCTCGGACTTCCTAAGATTCAGAACTGTGAGAAATAAATTTCTGTTGTTTATAAGCTACTCAATCTGTGGATGGACTAAGACAGTGTCCAACTTCATTCTTTTGCAAGTGGATATCCAGCTTTTCTAGCATCATTTGTTGGAGAGACTATTCTTCTCCCATTGAATAATATTGGCACCCTTGTAGAAAGTCAGTTGATTATAGATGTATGGGTTTATTTCTGGACTTACAATTGTATTCCATTTATCTATGTGCTTATCTTTTTGCAAGTACCACACTTTTGATTACTGTAGCTTTTTGGTAAGTTCTGAAGTCAAGAAGTCTGTGTCCTCCAAACTTGCTATTTTCTTCAGGATTGTTTTGGCTATGTGGGATTCCTTGCAATACCATATAAATTTTAGGATCAGTTTTTCTAATTCTGCAAAAAGACCGTTGAAATTTTCATAAGGATTGCATTGCATCTGTAGATAGCCTTAGGGAGTATTGACATCTTAATGATATTAAGTCTTCCAGTCCATGAACACAGGATGACTTTCCATTTATTTAGGCCTTCTTTAATTTCTTTCAGCAAAGTTTTGTAGTTTTCAGTGTATAAGTCTTTCACGTCCTTGGTTAAACTTATTCCTAAATATTTTATCCTTTTTGATGCTATTGTAAATGGAATTGTTTTGTTAATTTCCTGTTTGGATGGTTTATTGCTAGTGTCTAAAAGCACTATTGATATTTTTGCCTTGCTATTGTGTCCTGCATCCTTGCTGAATTCATTTATTAGCTCTAATAGTTTTTAAAAATTTCTTTAGGATTTCCATATGTACAACCATGTTGTCTACAAATAGAGATGGTTTTACTTCTTCCTTTCTAATTTGAATGCCTTTCATTCTTTTTTTTTTTTTTTGCCTAATTGTTCTGGCTAGAATTTCCAGATCTTTGTTGAGTACAAGTGGCAAAATGGACATCATTGTCTTGTACCTGATCATAGCTGGAAAGCTTTCAGTTTTTCACCATTGAGTATTAGCTGTGGGTTTTTAATAAACATCCTTTATCACATTGAATAAATTCCCTTCTATTTCTAGTTTTCCAAGTGTTTCATCATGAAAAGGTTGTTGGATTCTGTCAAAAGCTTTTTCTGTATCAACTGAGGTGATCATGTGTTTTTTCCCCTACTGCCTGCATCCTTAGCCACTAGGTCCAATTACCTTTCTCTCTCTCTCTCTCTCTCTCTCTCTCTCTCTCTCTATATATATATATATATATAAGTTCTTTAATTTTATAGCCTGCTTTTTGCACTTACACCATGAACATCTTCTCTTCATTAAAATTCACTGAAACTGTGATTTCCAATGGCTATATGTTATAATATATCTATCCTCTTGTGGACATTCCATAATTTATTTAATACTTCTGTTTTAAAATTTTCAGTATTTTTTCTGTATCCCTGTTTCTTTAGGATCAAAGTCCCTAGAACTGGAATTATTGGGCCAAAGGCAAGGAACACTAAAAGAAAAAAAAAATATATTTCCAACTTATTTAAAAAAAAATCACTGTGAACCTCTACCAGCTTATATCTGCTTAATCAAAGCAGTGGACATTCTCTGTGCTTGCTATTTCGTAACTCCAGGACCTCTGAGTTTGCTTTCTATCCGTCTCTGAAGTTCTTTAATCTCTACCTCTACTAAGGAGATCACTCACTGCCTTCCCTCCTTTTCAATATTTATTTTTCTTCTTGTTCCTCGATTTATGCACTTTCTATTCTTACTCTGATCGTTTTTTTTAGTTCATCTGCTGAATTAGTGACTAAGCCAGTAGAGTTGAATGCAGGACATATGAAAACTTAACAGTAAAAATATTAATAAAGCACAACTGTGCATCATTACCAACTATATTTTATTTAGCTTGGGAAGAAAAGGAATCTGCAATCTGGTCAGTGTTGCTTTTCGGTTTTTCTGTCTTTTCTTTATCAATATCCATTTGTGTGTTCCTGCTTGCATGTTTTTTAGGATTACCTGGAAATGTCAAAATAATCGAACTCACGCATTAAACGAATGTATAAACATTTAGTTTTAGAGAATACTAAAGAAAAGCATTTCTGTGTCTATTCATTTTCGCATTTTATTGGATTTTTCTTAACCACCTGTGTTTAAAGTAAAAACTTTGTATACAGACTTCAAGCACCGACCCTACTTAAATACACACCCCACATACGCACTTTGGCAATGTCAGATAAATTTGATTTAAAAAGTAATAAAATTCTAAAAACAAGGAAACTGGGAAAAAACCCACGATCAGAATAAATATAAATGAAGACATTAGGAGATTTCACCAAGTCGCAACTAGATGTTTTTCTGCGCGCCCAGGAAACGCGGAAGAAAACTACAGTACCCAGAATGCTTAGAGCGCGCGTCGGCCCTCGAAACTTGCTGCTTCAGTCCCGCCTCCTTCCTTTACCGATTGGATTATCCAGTTCCGTGACTCTGGATTTCTCTTCTCCCATTGGTGCACTCTCCAGAGGTCAATTACAGAGTTTACCCTCCGTTCCTTCGGGCTCAGCCGCTCTCCACCTTGTATCAAGATGGCGGCAGAAGGAGCTGGTGGGAAATACAGAAGCACAGTCAGCAAAAGCAAAGACCCCTCGGGGCTGCTCATCTCTGTGATCAGGTGAGGGAGGCAGGGTCAGGGGACGGGGGCAGCGGTTCGACCTCCGCTTTGGAAGGGAGAAGGGTTAGCTGGGTTCTACCCTGCTGACCCCTCCCTTCCCTCCTTGCCTCCCCTCAGCCCCTCCCAAGGGCCCCCACAGTTCTGCCTTTTTCTCTGGGGTTGGGCTAGAGGGAGGAGCCCTGCCTCGCAGTCTTTTCCTAATTTAGGGCCAGAGCTTCGCGTTAGGGTCCCAGGGCCCTAAAAGCACACTGTTTGGGACTTGGTAGAGAAAGCCAGGTGTGTTCACTTATTCATACATTTACTGATTGATTGCTTTCAGCACCGCTCATTGTGGAAGGCATCTTGTTCCCTGGGCTTCTGGGTGTCAGGCCCTGAAGTCCGGAGACTCCTGTCACGAGTTGCAGACTGTGTTCTCACACGTTGGACACCTCCAACCACCTGTGAATGGCCACAGCCTCAAATACAAGAGCCTGTAGTGAGCTGGTAGAAGGGCTGTGGGTTTGAAAGCACACATCCGTGTTTGATTTTTGTTCTGCCTTCCTATCCCGATCTAGTCTTTAAAAAAACAAAACAAAACAAAACAAATTTCACGTTATCCTCTATGCATATCATTTTCCCAGACTATATATGGTGGGAGTAGGAGTGGTCGACCTTTTAGAGGCTCTTTTTTCTTTAAGTGAAATAAATTATAAGGGTGGAGAACCGTTTCAAACCCATTTCAATAAAATGAAAATAAAAAGAACGGAGGATGCGTATCTCTTGTTAGTAAATTGTTCAGACTCTGAAGTTGCTGCTTTGTCTGTCTGTTCAATTCGTATTCTTTGTGTTACCCGTCTTGCAACATTGTATTCATGATTACCTCCTCTTATCCTTAACCTCTACTTCAAATTCTCTCTCAAAGACTGTAGCTTTCCTGGTTGCTTTGGCAACAAGCCTCAAAAAGGAAAACCATTTTAGGCTCATGTTTATAAAATCTGAGCATCCCTGAAGATGTATCTGGTACGTGCCAGTTCTCTTCCGTGTTTCCTTGGACCTGTCATTTTGTCACAAAATAAATTACTTGTTAGTGATAGAGTCCACTGTCCTTTGAAAAGTTTGAATAGTTTAGCTTTATCTTTTTCTATCAACGAGCAGTTGTTTTTCCTTTTTGCCTAGTGAATGTTAAAAATTCTCCTTCAATTCCGTTCTGGTACGTAACAGGTGTCATTTCTATACTAAATTATGTATTAGCATAACACTATATTTTCATATTCATTCTATTAGCAATAAACAGCATTTATTGTTACAAGCATCTTTTAAATGGAAAAAAGACAATAGGTGGATAAGGGTTTGACCTGAGGACAGGGTAGGAGTATATATGGGGAATAACCAAATCTCATCACTATTTGCAGCCATGGTACCAAATAGTTAAATGATTAATTTGTTAGAGGGATAGTCCACTTTAAAGCATTTAAAAGTCAAAATGATTTAAAGAAGTATAGTGTAATTGTAATGGAAGTGTTACATTTGGTGGATGGGTTATTTAAGTGCCTTGAGACTCATAAATGAAATTCTTAACCATTTATAAAATACTGAATAAAAATATTTCAGGAGGGTCAGCTGTTTCAAAGGGTGGACTATGGGGTTTTGCAGAAGAGGTTCTGTTGTGATGCCATGCTTTGATGAGGGGATGCATGGTGTTTGGGACTGCGTCTTTTGGAGGCTGCTGCTAACCACAGCTTTTGGTTTTAAGTTTTGCCCCTGGCCCTTTAAAATGGAACTAATTGGGTGGACAGAGTCCTAATTACCTGCTGATGTACTATTTGGACACACAAGGTACCCACACAGCATTTTCCTACTTTTCTGTTGATTCACCCCCCGCCCCAACCTTTTGTTTGGTGTGAAGTTGGGGCAGGCAGCCCTTCTAAATAGGAAACAAGCAAGATGGCATTTTGGAGATGTTATTTTATTTTTGTGAGGTCTTGTCAGGTTTTTAATTGGGAAATGTGTCTACCACTTACTGTTAGGTGATTTACTTCCCAGTTACATGTGACTCTCTTCTCTTTATAAGTTGGCCTTTAATAGCTGGTTTAATTTGGAAGACAAACTTGGGCTGTGACTTGAGGAGACCTCATTGAAACCTCGGAGCGGAGCTTTTGTCGACAGACTCTGCTCACAGATGTCAAGGAGGTTTGAAGGCAGTTAAAGGCTCACATTGTCATCAACTTTTATGTCGTCACAGAAGTTGGAGTTTCAAAAACTTGGTAAATCCTTTATGGTAGACACCTGTTAAATCCCCTTCCTCCTCAGAGTATTTTGGTCAGCCCTGTATTTAATTCAAAGTAAACTTTGATGAAGGAGTCCACGTTTTGATCAGAACTTTGAACAAACAGCTTTGAGGTCCATGCCACAGACTGTGGCAGGAAGGGAGTGTGGTCACTGTTCAGAGCAGAGTCCTCGGAGTCCTCCGAGTCGTTAGGGAATTAGTGTTGATGGAGAGGAGCACTAACTCCTCTCCATCTGAGCCTGTCTCATAATGGTTTTTAGGATTTCCAGCTTTGTACCCTGGGGAGTCTTGACTCTAGTGATGCAGTACTGTTTGAAAATTACTGTTGGTATATCTGGAAACTAAACACTTTCTGGAAGCCCTGGGGCATCTGGAAGCATATATGGATGTAAGGGGCAAAAGAATTCCCATTTTTCTGGCTAAACGCACAGAATTGATACCTTGGGAACCCATGTCTAAGTTTCTAACCTCGTGTAATTTTTAGCATTGAAATTTCTTAAAGGCTTTGAGGTATATAGTTTTAATTTGGGGTGATAACGATCAGGTTTTTTCCAAGCCATTTCTTATAGATAAATGTTGTCAGAATCTTCAGTGGGAGGTTCAGTATAGGTAGTAGAGCCTTACTGTATTATCCATGTAAAGTGACCTTGGACTCATTACTTAAAAACCCCTGTGTCTTAGTTTGTCATTTGTAGAATGGGATAATCATACAATGTGCTCTGGGTTTTCGAAAAATTAAATAAGAGTATGTAAAAGTGCCTCACAGTTTGGCACAGAGAAGGCACCCAAATGTTCATTTCCTCCTTTCCAGGAGCCCCAGCTTCTCTGGTTAGAAAGTTGATTTGAGTAAGTTTGCCAGATAGCAACCAGGATATAATTTTCCTTCAGAAATATCCTTGCTATGTTGACTAGAATGTTTGATGCCAGTTGACAGAATGTTCTCTTTGTAACTAAGAAACCTTGTATAGCTGACTTAAGATGGTAATTCTTTGATAATTTGAGACTCAGCTAAAGAAGCTAGATTTAAATATATCTATGCTTATGTGTGTATATGAAACATGTAAAATATGAACAGACATAAAATGTAAAACATTTATTAAAGATAAAAAGACTATAAACAAGCAAACCGAAGGGACCATGGTCTCTTTGCCTAGATAACCCTCGTTGCCATTAAAAAATTATATATGTGATTTTCTAAAATTATATGCATAATTTAAAAAAATTAGTTACATATTTAGAAAATTCAGATATTTCAAGAGGTACAAGATAAAAAGTAGACTTTCCCCCCCGTTCGTCTCCCTCCTGAAACATACCCCTTTTAAGTGTCCTGAGGGAAATATATAAGACTGTATTTGAGTATGTGTGAATGTATAATCTTTAAACAAAATAGTATATATTCTTTAATGTATTAATATCTAATATTGTTTATGAGTTTATATGCACTTAAGGAATATTCATAAAAATTATATATTCTATGTGCTTTAAACAAATGGGATCATACTATGCACTTTTGAACCTTTGTTCATTTGTTTTTATCTTGGAGATCTTTTCTAGCAGCACACGTTGATCTTATTCATTGTTTTTAGTGTCTAGGTAGTATTCTGTCACATGGATACACCATAGTCTATTTAATTGGTGGCCCGTACCCCCCCACTTTTTAACACATACTTTTGGTTTTATTTTTTGTTCTGTTAAAAATATGTTGCAATGAGCATTCTTGTACATTGGGCAGTATATCCCAATTTAGAGTATATGTGCATTTTGAGTATATGTGCTGATTTGAGCATTTTGAGTATATATGCTGATCCCAATTTAGAGTATATGTGCATTTTGTGTTTTGACAGAGCCAAAATGTCCTCCAGAAGGACGGTAATTGACATCCCCACAAGTGGTGTATTAGAGTACCTGTTTTCCCGTGCTCTTGCCAGAAACCGAGTATTTTTGATGATTGTCTCTATTAACTCTCCTCTACTGCATGATTAAGAGGCAAGTGTTTGCCCCACTGTCGTTTAGACAGTGCTGTTGCATGTATGTGGATATATGTGATTTGAAAATATTTTTTCCTGGTCTGTGGCTTTTCTTCTTATTCTCTAGGCAGAGAATTCGTCTTGTCCAGAGCAGAAGTTTTTAATCTTAGTAAAATCCAGCTTATCGCTTGTTTCTTTCACGGATGGTGTGTAGCTAAAAAGTCATTGCTGTACCCAAGGTCATCTCAATTTTCTCCTATGCTAACTTCTAGGTGTTTGATATTTAGGTCTCATACTCATTTTGAATTAATTTTTGTGAAGGCTGTAGGATCTCTGTCTAGATTGATTTCTATTTTGGTGACTGTCCAGTTGTTCTCACACCATTTGTTGAAAAGATTATCTTTTCTCCATTGTTGGATATATGTGAGATCTTCACCAACATTCTATGCTTTTTGTTCTCTTTCTATGCACACTTGTCATTGTAACTTTTCCCATTTTCCTTTATAAAAATCGTATCACATAGACTTGTTAAAAAAAAGTCATCAAAGAGAAACATTGTCCAAAAATCCTGTTTCCCAAAATACTGTTTTTGTTTTTAAGGTTTTTGTGTGGATCCTGTCCCGGTACCTACAGGGCTTAACGGTTGTAATTATAACAAAGTTAACACTTTTTTTAGCATAACAAAAGAATATAAATATCTTTGTATGAATATTTTTAAAGTGGTAGAAAATTACAGAGAAGGAAATATAAGTTACTCATATTCACCCAGAATTAACCATCGTTAATATAACTTTGCTTTCAGCTTTTAAAAATCATTGCATTATTATAAAAATAGTACATACTCATTATAAAGTATTCAAACAATGGAAATGCAGAAGAATGTGAAGATGAAAGTAAAAAATATTTTTGCAAACTTTATCCTCCATAGGTTACCATCATTGATATTATGTGAGCCTAATTTTAGATCTCTCTGTGTGTGTGTCTCTCTCTCTGTATGAGATGTTGGATGGATAGATAGAAATATTTTAAAAGATAAATATGGGATCCTACTCTGTGTGCTAAACTTAACACGATAACTTAATGTCTCCGTTTTTAAGGTATACATACATATAGTAAAGTGCACATATATTAAGTATATGGCTTAATGAATTTTTGCCTGTGTAACCATTACTCGTGTCAAGATAGAGAACACTTCCAGCATCCCTGTCAATTTTTTTCCAGTTCAGTTTTTTTGTAAGGATATCCTGTGGTTCCAACACCATTTGTTTAAAAGACTTCTTTTTTCACTGAATTTCTTTGGCACCTCTGTCAAAAATCAGGTGGCCAGTGTGGAGCTATCAATATTTCTTGACTCTCTAGTGTGTTCAATTCATCTGTTTATCTTAATGACAATTCTACACAGTCTTTATTACTGCTTTTATAAGTCTTGGAGACAGTGTAAGTCTTCCAACTGTGTTCTACTTTTTCAAAGTTTTTTTGGCCATTCTAGGTCCTTTGCATTTCCATATCAACTTTAGAATTAGCTAATCAATTTCTAGAATAAAACCCGCTGGGATGTTGGTTGGGATTGCATTGAATGTCCTGATTAATATGGGATAATTGACGTCTTAACAGTATGAGTTTTCCGATCCATGAACAGGGTATCTCTCTCCACTTAACTCCTCTCAGCAATTTTTCTGTAGATTTCAATGTGTAAGTCCACATATTGTTTGTCAGATTTACCTTTAAGTAGTTTAAGACACTTCAAGTTGTCCCACAGCTCACTGAACGCTGATGTTCTCCCCCTGCCCCCTTTTATTTTTTTGATTTATTTTTCTTGGTGGGTTTTTATTTTTTGGTATAGTTTCTGTTGCTGTGTGTTAAGGTTTACTAATTTTTTCTGCAGTTCCTAATCTGCTGTTAATTCCATGTAATGTAATTTTTATTAGATTGTGGTTTTGCTCTCTAAGAAGTTTGATTTGGGTATTTAAAAAATATCTTCAGTCTTTCCTATAGCTTCTTGAACATATGGAATACAGGTGTTATAACTGTTTAAATGTTCTTTGCTAATTTTATCATCTGTTGTCATTTTGGGGTTAGTTTTGGTTGATTAATTCCCCCTCCCCCGCCCCCCGCCCCCGTGTCCCCTG